>NW_025056377.1:0-7546 GCF_019279795.1 Protopterus annectens | reverse complement strand
CTGCGGAACCCCAAACTTTGGTCCCCCCGGGAAACCTCTAAACCTTAAAACCCCCTTCCCCAAAAAAAGCACCCTGGAATGTATCAAGGTCCAACCCAATACTCTCATACTGGGCGACTTCAACTACCCTTCCATCAACTGGGAAAGCTATTCAAGTACCAAGGTACAGGCTCAATGCTTTTTAGAATTTATCAATTCCAGTGCCATGGACCAGCTCATTCTGACCTCCACTAGAGGAAGCAACATCCCTGACCTGGTTATCACCAACATGGGAGACCATTGCTCCACACCTATAATAAATTCCTTCCTGGTTAAATCTGACCACAAACTAATTACCATGGAAATCTCCATCTCACCTACACCCCCAACTAATGTGATCACTCTGAAAACTTCTGTAAAGCAGACTTTGGCCTCCTAAAAACAGAGGTGACTAACTTCTCGGCACCCATGTCAATGGAAAATAGCTGCATGACTGCCAAATCATACACCAATGCACTGTATGAGCATGTACACAAATGCATCGACCTTGCCATACCAAATAGAACTACCACACGCTCTCCTCCAAAAAAAGGAAGCCAATCTGGTAGTCCTCAGCGATCAATACACTCTACAACAGAAGGAAGACACTGTTGCAGAAAAAAAATGAAGTCACAAGACTGGAAAACCTCCCTTATCAGTCTCAACAAAAAGCTGAGATCCCTTATCAAATCCTGTAAAACCAGCTATGAAGGCAGAATTGTGGTGGACACCAAAAACAACCAAAAAGCCATCTATAGCTGTATCAAAAACCTCAAGGGCAAGACCCAGATTTGCTCTGAGCTATTGCACATTGATATCTCCTATACTGAGCCAACAGATATAGCCAACATACTGTCCGACAGATTCAGTACCAACTTTACCCCCCCCCCCAGGGCCCTATCAGAATACCAGAAGACAGCCTGGTACCCACCATTTCTGTGGCACAGGTAAAAGCTGCATTGTCCAAAGCCAGGAATCCAGCATCCGTGGGACCTGATAATATCCCTGACTGCGTCCTACATGAGCTACAAAACGAACTGGGACCACATCTGTGTGCCCTGTTCAATCGCAGCCTTACCTCAGGCTATGTCCCTAACAAATGTCGCACTGCTACAGTCATCCTGCTTCATAAAGGGGGAGCAACTATAGACCCTGTTAACTATCGCCCCATTAACTTGACGAGTCTGGTAAGCAAAGCTATGGAGTGCATCATCATGGACCTTCTTAACAAAGATATAGGCAATCTCCAAACTTTTGACCCAACACAGTGTGGCTTTGTCCATGGGAGATCCTGCCTCCTGAACCTGGCTGACTTCTTCAGGGCAGTCACCAAGGATGTGGATAACACTCCCCACTCAGGTATCATTGATAAACTCACCAAACTAGGCATCAGTCCTTACATCACTAGGTGGGTTGCAAATTGGCTCACAACCAGGACCCACAGAGTAAAAGTTGTGGATTCCAAATCAGACTGTCGATCAGTCACGAGTGGAGTCCCACAGGGCTCAGTTCTGGGCCCTCTCCTGTTTGGCATCTACTTCTCAAAAGTCCAGGCCAACACAGACGGACTCTGTCTGACCAAGTTCGCTGATGACTGCAAACTAGGAGTCATTATCAACTCCCCAAGTGATACAGACATCCTACAAAAGGGCCTCTCTGAGACCAATGACTGGTGTCGGAACCATGGTTTGAAGCTTAAACACCAAAAAATGCGGCATCACCCCCTTTGGAAAAAATCAGTTTCCACAAATTACCATGTTGTTGGAAGCCCACTGAACACAAAAGGGGCCATAAGAGATCTGGACACCCAGGTCGACAGCCACCTCACCTTTGACCACCACATTGCCACTGTGATCAGAAAGTCCTTCTATGTGGCACATCATATAACCAAAGGTTTCGCATCCAGGAAGAAAGACATCATCCCTCTCTACTCATCCTTCATTAGACCAATCATTGAATATAATGCCCCGTTTGGCATGTACCTGACCAGACACTTGCAATAGCTGGATAGGCCACAAAAGTACCTCACAAATAGGATCCTAGGCCTTAAACACATGTCTTACATGGACAGACTCAAGACACTTCAGCTGTTCTCAGTCTCTTATCTACTTGACTTAAAAAGCCATGTCCGACCCAGCCCTACTTGAAATGCTACACCTAAAGAAATCCTAATCCCCCCAGCGCCACACGCTCCAGAGAGAACAACCTCATTACCACAATTAAGAGAACATGCTGGAGGGACAGGTTCATCTCCCAAAGACTCCCCATACTCTGGAATAAGCTTCCCATTCGTGTCAAGCAGGGCACCTCAATGGCACTCTTCCAAGAGAAATCTTTAGAAGTGGATGGGTAACAAAGTTCACTCCAGGGATCATTCCAATTGCCCTACTGGATATGGACACTGAACTAACATCGGGTGGTACGGTGCCTGGGCAATTTTCTTGGGCTAGGCTTGTAAAAGCTCCAGGGCCATTAGCCTAGTACACACCTACGAACATGGGCATCGTATCCAATATACTACTATTTCACTCTGACACCCATATGTTCCATTAATTTTAAACTTTCTACCATTTATATTCTCAAAACTTCTTACTAGATACCTGCAGCAATTGCATTTGCCACATGGAATTGTACCTTTACATCCCAGCTCCATACTTCTGCCATGGGCAAACTAAATCTTCCATGCACTATAAAATCTCATACTTCTAACCCTAGTGTATGAAATTTGCAATTGGTCATTATTATGCAAGTCTAACCTCTACATCTAGCTAAAATACCCCAGAAATATCTTATGCTACTACTAAATTTGTCTGCAGAGTGTATATTTAGTAACAAAATATATGTTTTCTAATTCAGCTATATTGCCCATTAATAAATTTTACCATATTTGTTTAGGTGACATCTTTCAAATTTCTTTTTCATTTGAGGTGCTCTACAGTTTGTATGCAGATGACATGAAAATAGGCAAACTGATTACGTATTACAAATAGGGCATGTCTGCAAAAGAACTTGACTAAATTGACCATTTGAGCAAAGAATAATAATATGCTGATAACTATCAAAAACTAAGCATGTGAGATGTGTGAGACATGGACTGAAAGGTGAAGATTTAATAACAGCACACTGATTGAAACTGTAGATGCATTTAAGGACCCAGGATATATGGGTAGATCCAACTTCGAGTTTTTCCTAATCATATCAGCCAGCTAATTAATGATCTTTACAGAACTATAAATCTTTTTATCCAACCTATAAAGTCTTGGAAATCAGAAATGCTACAAATCATTGTTACATTACACCCAATTTTGAGTAAGGAATAACACAAAAATTTCATAAGAAAACAAGCATGAGTAGATTGGGGGAAAAAAAAAAAAAAAAAAAAAAGAGTACAACAGAAATATACCAAGGACATCCATGGATGCAAAAATTTACGTTATTATGAAAGAATACAATATTTGAATTTGTACAGTGTCTCACATAAACACTTAAGATGAGACCTTGCTCAAGTATGTAGGGCATTTAGAGACAACTACCTCTGGGAATGTTTGGGATTATCAAGCAGTAGTACAGAATCATTAGTCAACCTATATAGAAGATTATACAGGAATGAGAGCTGTACTAATTGGTTCTCACACAGAGTAGCTGATGCATAGAAAAGACTACCAAACAACATTACAGCAAACACTAGTTTCGATGTTTTTTTTAATAACCTGGATTTGTAATATGGGAATAACTCTTTTGGTATACTGACAGGTTAGAAGGGCATTATCACTCGTGCCTGAAGTATTTGATTGTAATTTGTAAACACCTCTGGAGCTGTAAATAACCCAAAGGGTTATGCAAAGAACTAATAATCTGACTCAGACACAGCAAGTCAGAGAAATTTCCTGAAGTCTATGGCTATCGGAACATGGTGGTATGTGTCTTTTAGATCAGATGTTCTCTTGGGAATAAGAGATAAGATTCTGAAGTGTCAACATCTTGAATTTTGGAACTTTCACATACAGATTTAGAAAGGAAAGATATAGAACTGTTCTCCAAGAGGGCTATCTTTGGTACTAGAAACATTCTGGAATAGAAGTCTTTGCCCTTTTAATTCAATGGTACCAGATTTATGACTCCTAGGGTGAGTAGAACTGGAAGAAAAATTCTTTTGTTTGGAGGGTGGGAAGCATCTCCCCTAAAAGGAAAGATATGTATCCAATGCCAAATGTATCCCTGATGAACCTCAGAGTCTGCAACAATCCATTGCCAAAGGGGAATGAATGTACACAGACAATTGCTGGGGCAGATTTTGCAAGATAGGGTCAGGATCTGACACGGGAAGAATTCTGATATAGTCATTCTGAAGATGTAGAATATCCCTTTTTAGGGAATGGATCCTGGTTTTCTTGTTGCTCCCCTCCTGCATATTCTTTTTTTTCCTTGTTTGGCTTGAGCAGGCAGGGATGGTTTGTTCGTTTGTCAGTTGTGAAAGAGAATCTGGGAGATAAATGTAAATGGGAAGAGCTGAAAAATCTTGGAAACTCCCTGAATTAATTTCCCTCTTTCATCAAACTAGTTTGAGGGCCAGAGTAGCAGATAAGCCAAATAAAACCTTTTTATCTAAAGTGGAATTTCAAATATCAAACTTTACCTCATCAGAAAATTTTGACTACATTCCCAGGCATATTTTTTCAAAACTGCAGCAGTAGTAGTAGTAGCAGCAGCCCTCTACACAGTATCTGCATAATCATATATACCCCTTAAGGCAGGTTTAGATACTTACATTTTAGAAACAGTTCACACAGGCAAAACCTTCAGGGTGTAGTGTGGTAGATAATTCTCTCAAACTGTCTGTACAAGAAAAAGCACAAACTTCAACATACGAGTCGGACAGCTAAGAATTCTATAAAAAAGTGGAAGAAAATATTTTATCTCATCTTGAAGTGACACCCCAACCCCACATGCAAAATGGGAAAAAGCGGTTGAGGAGGATGGATCTATGCAATATATTCCCTTCCTTGTCCACAGGAGGATTGGTGAACATCAAGAGCCCATTTCCATCTGGCAAAAGATGTGGATACTGCAGCGGAATCAGACCTGATATAGGAAAACAAAAGCTTGTTAGCTTGAGAAACTTTATGAAGCCTACTGTTTTTTGGAACTGGAGGCTGAGAATCAGGGTTGCTACAGACAGCATTGAATGCATCCTTCAAGGATAGCACTAATGAAAAAATTTTTAAAAAATAATGCATATCTGCTTGTAACATATCACAATATCTCCTCAATTCAGGGGGAACAGCCATTTGTTCCCATAAAAAAGTACAGTTGTATAAAATCTTACCATAAAAGCACATCCTTTTTACTGCTGCAGTATTCATCACCTCCAGGGGATCCCCTGCCAAGGATAAACATACAGTCAGTATACCAAAAGCCTAAACTACCTAGGAGGGAATGTCAGACATATGCTCCCCACATGAGCGTGGGGCATAGAGGTGGCGTATGAACACTCCCAAGCCAGAGCTGAAGTGCACCAGGAGAAACAGGATCCCCAGTGGGAAGGAGAACACAAACATCCATAAAAGCGGAAGGAACAGAAAGAGAACATCTCAGCTAGAAGGAAAATACAAACCATGGACAAGGAGGAAAAATAACAGGGGGTAAGAGGTAGGGAGTGAATGAAAAGGAGGACATATACTGTTATGGCAAGATTTTATACAACTTTACTATGTCCTTCCATATCATTGTTGCAGTACTCCTCACCTCTGGGAGAGTGCAAAAGCTACTGAGAAGGTAGGTAGGAGGAAAACAAGGAGACGCTCTCCACAAACCCATGAAGGACAGCCTTGGAAAAATCTGCCTGGCTCTGGAAATGACATCTGATTGTTAATGTTTAGTGAATGTGTGAACTGAAGACCAAGTTGCCACTTCAAGGATGGAGTTGGTGGCCAAACCCTAGAAGAAAGTCCCCGAGGAAGACACTGTTCTTGTAGAATGGGCCCTAACAACTGTTTGCCATGAAAACAATAAGAAAATAAATGGCCTTTGAAATCAAGAAGGAGATGGCTTGCTTAGAAACTGCCAAACCCAATGTCCCAACATGAAAAGAAACAAAAAGCTGATCAGATTTAAGAAACACCATTGTTTTGTCTAATACCTGAGCTGTCTATGCAAATCCATGGTATGAAGAACATTCTCACTAGTAGAATGCAGACAAGGGAAAAATAAGGAAGTTGTATAGACTGATTAAGGGACACCTCATTAACCACCTTGGGCATAAAAATGATTTGTATGAAGAGACACCCTCTTTCTATGAAAAAAAACAAACACAGAGGGGCCTCCATCAAGGCCTGGAGTTCAGATACCCTTCTGGCAGAAGTTAAAGCATCCAATAAAACAGTCTTCAGGTGCAGCATTGCAAGGAAGCAGCAGCAGCAAGCTCAAAATGAGCCAAAGTCAGTAAAAGGACATAATTAAGATCCCAAGGAGGTGGGAATGGGCTTTCTAGGGGGGTCTAATATGAAAGATGCATTTTATAAACTACTTGACCTCAAATCTAGAGGTCAAATGAGGAGTAAGTGGCAGAAAGGCAGAAATAGCAGACACACAAGCTTTTACTGAAGAATATGCCAAGCTAGCATGTAGCAGTTCACACAGGATCCCCACTGAAAAAGGATCCTGGTGATGTTTAAGACACAAGACAGAAAATCTCTTCCATCTAGACATACATGATTTTCTGGTATTAGGTTTCCTGACCTCCTGCAGGACCCTAAGCAAGTCCTCAGAAAATTAGGGTTTTGCTTCCTTTCCAACACTATCACAGACACTGTCATTTGAAGAGTGGACAACTGAGGGTGAGAGGAGAGAATCCATTGTCCTATGTGAGAAGGTCCATGTGATGAGGTAACTTGTGATGATTGCCCCTGGCCAGATGGAATAAGAGGGGGAAACCAGTACTGTCTGGCCAGGAAGGGAGTCACCAACAAGATTTTTGGAGTGCCCTTCTTGTTCCTATGAAGGAATTCTGCTAAGAAGAGGAAGAGGAGAAAATGCATGAAGAAATATTCCCTGCCAAGATAAAGACATAACATCCACTTTCCACGTCAACGGACTTAGGACTCAAATCAAACTGAAGCAGTTGCCTGTTCAGAGGGGGAGGCAAAGAGATCCACTTGAGGAATACCCCACATATGAATATGCTCAGAAAACACATCTCTGTGAAGCATCCATTTGTGAAGCTGTGTCCTGGACTTGCTGAGAGAATCTGCTACAAGATTATGCTGGGAAGGTATGCAGACTGCCTGTACAGTCATCTGCAGATTGATGGCAATTTGGCATACTTGAAGGACTAGTCTGGAAAGAAGGTAAGACTTTGTGTCTCCTTGTTTGTTAATATATACCATATAACTGTGATGCTTTCTGTAAAAACCTTTAAATGACCTGGCACTCAGTGAGTGGAAAGCTTGAAGAGCCAAAATGACAGCCCTTGATGTTGGTGTGATCTGCTCTCTGCTAAAGGGATCACTGAAGTGATACTTGAATACTT
>NW_025056376.1:0-4819 GCF_019279795.1 Protopterus annectens | reverse complement strand
TTGGGGGTATGGGGACCCGTTTATTGTTTTTAGCTTTCCCTATGCATTTCAAGCATGTTTCTGCATAGAGAAAAAATAACCCTGGAAAGTTGTTTTTCTCCAAGAGGGAAAAAGCTAGGAGGCTGAAACTCTGCAGGTGTGTAGGGTACTATCCACCCTACAAAGGGGTAGGGCAATCCTGGTTCTGGCTTAACTGCCAGTTTCAGTATGACCGTTTATTGTTTTAGCTTTCCCTATGCATTTCAAGCATGTTTCTGCATAGAGAAAAAATAACCCTGGAAAGTTGTTTTTCTCCAAGAGGGAAAAAGCTAGGAGGCTGAAACTCTGCAGGTGTGTAGGGTACTATCCACCCTACAAAGGGGTAGGGCAATCCTGGTTCTGGCTTAACTGCCAGTTTCAGTATGACCGTTTATTGTTTTAGCTTTCTTTTTGCATTTCAAGCATGTTTCTGCATAGAGAAAAAAATACCTGTGGAAAGTTGTTTTTCTCCAAGAGGGAAAAAGCTAGGAGGCTGAAACTCTGCAGGTGTGTAGGGTACTATCCACCCTACAAAGGGGTAGGGCAATCCTGGTTCTGGCTTAACTGCCAGTTTCAGTATGACCGTTTATTGTTTTAGCTTTCCCTATGCATTTTAAGCATGTTTCTGCATAGAGAAAAATAACCCTGGAAAGTTGTTTTTCTCCAAGAGGGAAAAAGCTAGGAGGCTGAAACTCTGCAGGTGTGTAGGGTACTATCCACCCTACAAAGGGGTAGGGCAATCCTGGTTCTGGCTTAACTGCCAGTTTCAGTATGACCGTTTATTGTTTTAGCTTTCCCTATGCATTTCAAGCATGTTTCTGCATAGAGAAAAAATAACCCTGGAAAGTTGTTTTTCTCCAAGAGGGAAAAAGCTAGGAGGCTGAAACTCTGCAGGTGTGTAGGGTACTATCCACCCTACAAAGGGGTAGGGCAATCCTGGTTCTGGCTTAACTGCCAGTTTCAGTATGACCGTTTATTGTTTTAGCTTTCCCTATGCATTTCAAGCATGTTTCTGCATAGAGAAAAAATAACCCTGGAAAGTTGTTTTTCTCCAAGAGGGAAAAAGCTAGGAGGCTGAAACTCTGCAGGTGTGTAGGGTACTATCCACCCTACAAAGGGGTAGGGCAATCCTGGTTCTGGCTTAACTGCCAGTTTCAGTATGACCGTTTATTGTTTTTAGCTTTCCCTATGCATTTCAAGCATGTTTCTGCATAGAGAAAAAATAACCATGGAAAGTTGTTTTTCTCCAAGAGGGAAAAAGCTAGGAGGCTGAAACTCTGCAGGTGTGTAGGGTATTATCCACCCTACAAAGGGGTAGGGCAATCCTGGTTCTGGCTTAACTGCCAGTTTCAGTATGACCGTTTATTGTTTTAGCTTTCTTTTTGCATTTCAAGCATGTTTCTGCATAGAGAAAAAATAACCCTGGAAAGTTGTTTTTCTCCAAGAGGGAAAAAGCTAGGAGGCTGAAACTCTGCAGGTGTGTAGGGTACTATCCACCCTACAAAGGGGTAGGGCAATCCTGGTTCTGGCTTAACTGCCATTTTCAGTATGACCGTTTATTGTTTTTAGCTTTCCCTATGCATTTCAAGCATGTTTCTGCATAGAGAAAAAATAACCCTGGAAAGTTGTTTTTCTCCAAGAGGGAACAAGCTAGGAGGCTGAAACTCTGCAGGTGTGTAGGGCACTATCCATCCTATAAAGGGGTAGGACAATCCTGGTTCTGGCTTAACTGCCAGTTTCAGTATGACCGTTTATTGTTTTTAACTTTCCCTTGGCATTTCAAGCATGTTTCTGCATAGAGAAATAATAACCCTGGAAAGTTATTTTTCTCCAAGAGGAAAAAAGCTAGGAGGCTGAAACTCTGCAGGTGTGTAGGGTATTATCCACCCTACAAAAGGGGTATGGCAATCCTGGTTCTGGCTTAACTGCCAGTTTCAGTATGACCATTTATTGTTTTTCGCTTTCTTTTTGCATTTCAAGCATGGTTCTGCATAGAGAAAAATAATACCTGTGGAAAGTTGTTTTTCTCCAAGAGGGAAAAAGCTAGGAGGCTTAAACTCTGCAGGTGTGTAGGGTATTATCCACCCTACAAAGGGGTAGGGAAATCCTGGTTCTGTCTTAACTGCCAGTTTCAGTATGACCGTTTATTGTTTTTAGCTTTCCCTATGCATTTCAAGCATGTTTCTGCATAGAGAAAAAGTAACCCTGGAAAGTTGTTTTTCTCCAAGAGGGAAAAAGCTAGGAGGCTGAAACTCTGCAGGTGTGTAGGGTACTATCCACCCTACAAAGGGGCAGGGCAATCCTGGTTCTGGCTTAACTGCCAGTTTCAGTATGACCATTTATTGTTTTTAGCTTTCCCTATGCATTTCAAGCATGTTTCTGCATAAAGAAAAAATAACCCTGGAAAGTTGTTTTTCTCCAAGAGGGAAAAAGCTAGGAGGCTGAAACTCTGCAGGTGTGTAGGGTACTCTCCACCCTACAAAGGGGTAGGGCAATCCTGGTTCTGGCTTAACTGCCAGTTTCAGTATGACCGTTTATTGTTTTTAGCTTTCCCTATGCATTTCAAGCATGTTTCTGCATAGAGAAATAATAACCCTGGAAAGTTGTTTTTCTCCAAGAGGGAAAAAGCTAGGAGGCTGAAACTCTGCAGGGGTGTAGGGTACTATCCACCCTACAAAGGGGTAGGGCAATCCTGGTTCTGGCTTAACTGCAAGTTTCAGTATGACTGTTTATTGTTTTTAGCTTTCCCTATGCATTTCAAGCATGTTTCTGCATGGAGAAAAAATAACCCTGGAAAGTTGTTTTTCTCCAAGAGGAAAAAAGCTAGGAGGCTGAAACTCTGCAGGTGTGTAGGGTATTTTCCACCCTACAAAGGGGTAGGGCAATCCTGGTTCTGGCTTATCTACCAGTTTCAGTATGACTGTTTATTGTTTTTAGCTTTCTTTTTGCATTTCAAGCATATTTCTGCATGGAGAAAAAAATACCTGAGGAAAGTTGGTTTTCTCCAAGAGGGAAAAAGCTAGGAGGCTGAAACTTTGTAGATGTGCAGGGTACTGTCTGCCCTACAAAGGGTAGGGCAATCCTGGTTCTGGCTTAACTGCCAGTTTCAGTATGACCGTTCATTGTTTTTAGCTTTCCCTATGCATTTCAAGCATGTTTCTGCATGGATCAAAAATAACCCTGGAAAGTTGTTTTTCTCCAAGAGGAAAAAAGCTAGGAGGCTGATACTCTGCAGGTGTGTAGGGCATTATCCACCCTACAAAGGGGTAGGGCAATCCTGGTTCTGGCTTAACTGCCAGTTTCAGTATGACCGTTTATTGTTTTTAGCTTTCTTTTTGCATTTCAAGCATGTTTCTGCATAGAGAAAAAAATACCTGTGGAAATTTGTTTTTCTCCAAGAGGTAAAATGCTAGGAGGCTGAAACTCTGCAGGTGTGTAGGGTACTATCCACCCTACAAAGGGGTAGGGCAATCCTGGTTCTGGTTTAACTGCCAGTTTCAGTATGACCGTTTATTGTTTTTAGCTTTCCCTATGCATTTCAAGCATGTTTCTGCATAGAGAAAAAATAACCCTGGAAAGTTGTTTTTCTCCAAGAGGGAAAAAGCTAGGAGGCTGAAACTCTGCAGGTGTGTAGGGTACTATCCACCCTACAAAGGGGCAGGGCAATCCTGGTTCTGGCTTAACTGCCAGTTTCAGTATGACCGTTTATTGTTTTTAGCTTTCCCTATGCATTTCAAGCATGTTTCTGCATAGAGAAAAAAATACCTGTGGAAAGTTGTTTTTCTCCAAGAGGGAAAAAGCTAGGAGGCTGAAACTCTGCAGGTGTGTAGGGTACTATCCACCCTACAAAGGGGTAGGGCAATCCTGGTTCTGGCTTAACTGCCAGTTTCAGTATGACCATTTATTGTTTTTAGCTTTCTTTTGCATTTCAAGCATGTTTCTGCATAGAGAAAAAATAACCCTGGAAAGTTGTTTTTCTCCAAGAGGGAAAAAGCTAGGAGGCTGAAACTCTGCAGGTGTGTAGGGTACTATCCACCCTACAAAGGGGTAGGGCAATCCTGGTTCTGGCTTAACTGCCAGTTTCAGTATGACCATTTATTGTTTTTAGCTTTCTTTTTGCATTTCAAGCATGTTTCTGCATAGAGAAAAATAACCCTGGAAAGTTGTTTTTCTCCAAGAGGGAAAAAGCTAGGAGGCTGAAACTCTGCAGGTGTGTAGGGTACTATCCACCCTACAAAGGGTAGGGCAATCCTGGTTCTGGCTTAACTGCCAGTTTCAGTATGACCATTTATTGTTTTTAGCTTTCTTTTGCATTTCAAGCATGTTTCTGCATAGAGAAAAAAATACCTGAGGAAAGTTGGTTTTCTCCAAGAGGGAAAAAGCTAGGAGGCTGAAACTTTGTAGGTGTGCAGGGTACTATCTACCCTACAAAGGGTAGGGCAATCCTGGTTCTGGCTTAACTGCCAGTTTCAGTATGACCGTTTATTGTTTTTAGCTTTCCCTATGTATTTCAAGCATGTTTCTGCATAGAGAAAAAATAACCCTGGAAAGTTGTTTTTCTCCAAGAGGGAAAAAGCTAGGAGGCTGAAACTATGCAGGTGTGTAGGGTACTATCCACCCTACAAAGGGGTAGGGCAATCCTGGTTCTGGCTTAACTGCCAGTTTCAGTATGACCGTTTATTGTTTTAGCTTTCCCTATGCATTTCAAGCATGTTTCTGCATAGAGAAAAAATAACCCTGGAAAGTTGTTTTCTCCAAGAGGAAGAAATCTAGGAGGCTGAAACTCTGCAGGTGTGTAGGG
>NW_025056375.1:0-7721 GCF_019279795.1 Protopterus annectens | reverse complement strand
CTTAAAAGATAGCACACCCCTATGAGCAGACCAAGTGGTATGTGACCTGTGTACTCTGACAGATGGTATGCAGAACATCTGCCAACATGTGCACACAGTGGTGACCACTCCCTTGTATGTAGCACAACTCCTGAGTATGTGTGAGACATCCACATCAAAGAGCATTATTGTTCCATTGTTCTCAGTCCTCATCACACCAATAACTGAGTGCAATGCGCCCTTTTGCATGTACCTCCCAACACATTTTCCAGGGATGAGTTACTCAAGTGTACCAGTTTTGCCATAGTGCTCCCACACATCATATCAGCCATACCTAGGTATTCTTTTCGGTGCATAAACATTAAGAGTTGATGGTGCAGGACCCCCTTCAAGGTGTTGTATAAGATGCATGCGTGAATAATGTTTCTGTGATGCACACAGGAAATACACAGCTGATAGACAACATTGATGGCATAGATTACATTCAAGAAGTTGTGGATTGTGGCATATATATGGCATGCACACCTGTCAACTAGCCAGGATTGCTCGTAATTTCAAATACAGGTGTAACAGTGTCCCTCCTAATACCTCTGGCAGATGTTAAATTTTGAAGGTATTGATTCCAAAGATTGCTGCACTGACCATACACAAGTGTGTTCTTGCAGAACTATCTATGATCACTCACAATCCCATATGTTATGTGAAAGACATGGGATTACTGACGGTATTATTCTGATATTGTCCATGATTGTGTATGCTTCTGTGTACTGTTGTCTATGAGTCTGTTACTATGTGTCCAGCTTGCTTGAGACCTATGCAGACATTACATTCATATTCAGACAACTCATTTTGCACAGTTTCACATTGATATGTCACCTTGTGTGATAGTCACACAATATAAAATAACTACAGTCCATACTGTGTCTTGTCAATATGTGATTAGTGTACTACAACTGTCTTCATTACATACCCTCATCTGCTGTACATTATCATGTTTCATCTGCCCTCTTCCCCTGTGTTAATTCCTACAATTCATTTGTGTGTCTCTTTTCAATACATATACTTCCGCGACAAGTTATTTATAATGCAGTCTATGTACTCTTACTGATCATTTACACAACGTTTATTCAGTATGCCTGAAACAAGTTTCCACAATACTCTGCACTGCATACAATTTCACATAATGCTTTGGAATTCTATACATTGATTTATTAATAATCCTGGTAGTCATTGTGGCTTTCCGCACAGTCCCACAGACCTAGTTTGCCTGTAGGTAAACAGGTGCACATGTCTGCAGGTGTTTGTGTTGCTTTACACAGTTTCCTGGCCAGCAACACTGTTCCTAACCATGTAACCGTGCTTGTTTACTTTCAAATGCAGTGCCTGGCATGCATATACAAGTAGCACTGCTGCTTACCTCGCAAACATGCAAACTCCATTTAGGCTTAGTGAGAAGCCTACACAGAGTTTATTGAATCCCCAGGTATCCCTCTCAACCACAGTGGGAAAAAACTACATGATGTGAAAAAACAATCTGGCATACAGAGGGACTTGGCCTTACTGGACCCAATGCAAAAAAAATAAAACAAAAAAAACCACCAACTTCTCTGTGGAAATGTCTAAAGGTCTATGATACATCTTTTCTTAATAAACTCAGAAGGCATTATTAATGGCCCCAGGGCTTGCGGATATCTCTTACTTTTCAACTGTTATTTCTGAAATAGGCATATGTTGCAGTTGGTGCTTAAACCTCCAGTCCAATATCTCTTCAGGTTTGTTAGCTAGGCTCCATCTGTTGAACTTTTGTACTTCATCTTCCCATTCCACATGAGTCAACCTGTCCATTGCTTTACAAGGGCTAGCTAACAGCATATTCTTTGAAGGACTCCACTTACATCCCAGAAGGCATCCGTGTAAATAGTTGTTTTCTTTTAGATCTTTCACCAGCTTAATAATAAAGGCTTCAGTATCAATATTTGGGTCTATATTATAACATCAAATGCTCAAAAATTCGAATGTTATATCGACCCATTTCAGTTGAACAATCATAACATCGAACACTCAGAACAGCAAATTTTTCCCCAGGGAAAAAAAATTTGCTGTTCCAAGAAACATACACACACACACACACACAACACAAGCACATCAAAACAACTGCAATACACACAGACATACACTCCTAAAATCCTACTACCCAACCTCTACACTCTAAACTGTACATACATCTACTTCTCATCCACTTACCTTTTAACCCAAATCCTAACCCTAAGGTCCGTAACTCCTCACACACTCACAATTTCACCCTGTGCCCTCTCTAACCCTAACTCACTTAACCCGCCCCTAACCCTAAAGTCTGTCACTACCGCACACTCACCTCACCTGTACCCTAACCCTAAAGCCTCTAACTACTGCACACTCACCTTACCTCAGTCCGTTCGCTCACTTACTTTAACCCAGTCCGTAATCATCACACCACACTTACCTGAACCTAATCCATAACCTTCGTTCGTTCACTTCCCTAAACCCGGTCCGTAACCATCGCACCATTAGCTGTAAACAGCAAAGTCTAGAATCGATCACCGTAAATTCACCCTAGGTAAAATTTCCATGTTCCGAGGCTTCACTATTGTCAGCTTTTGCTCTAAAGGGTTCAATATTATAGCATTCAAAGTTTTAAAACTTTGATGTTATAATATAGACCCCATTATTCTGTGTATTCATTCTTCACATCCTTCTTAAGTTTTTCTTGATTGGAATAACTTTGGTAAAAATATATTTTCATAATCAGTAGTCACAAGTAATTTGACTGCTATCCCATGTTTCCTACTTCCTGCAACCCCCACAACATGTGTGGGAGCTTCCCACCTAAGACTCAAGCAAAGATATTATAACCTTGCCTTCTCTAGCTGCAGTTCTACCCAAATATCATTTAATTCCAATTCCCTTATGAAATGCAATATCTTATTGTACCCTTTCATGAATTTCAGATCTGGGGTAAGATATTTTTAGACACTGATTCAAGGTAACAATATAATCTCCCTTCAGTAAGGACAAAATCAGCCAACTCACTCCGAATAGGTAAAGCTTCAAAAATATGCAAAATTCCCTGAGTGTCTTCATGGTGCCCATATATGGAACCTGAAATCCAAATGTACTGTGGAGATCTGAACTTCCCTATCACTCATCAACCCTATTGGTCAGTGAAGGTATCTACTACCTTCCATCTTATGTTTGTGTAAACCAGCACAAGAGCCCTTCCAAAATTTGGATCTAAAGTGTACATACCTATAAGACATTTTAATTTCTCATAACATTGCAATGGAAGACTTATATGATCTCAGACAGGATGCTACCATATTTTGTTTTGTAGGATAATTTAGGTCTGTAAAATTAAAGGTAAAAAATGTAATGCTTTTAAAACAACAAATAATGGTAAAAACAAGGATCTAATGTAAGAAAAAGAGCCAAATAGTAAAATAACACCCTTTTGTAAAGAACTAGGTGATGTTCTGCTGGAATATCTTAAGGTGGAAGACTGCCAAATGTTTTCTGAGCAATACACAAAGCATTAAAAAATAAACTCTAGTCAAGTCAGGTAAACCTATATATGGGATTGATAAGCTAGTGCTGCTATGCATATGAGGTTGAGAATTACTTTTTTTCTGAGGGATTTTTTAGGGGAACATTTAAGAGCTCCAGTATGCATTTTAAGAGCTGTTGAGTTGTTACTATAATAAAGGTTTAAGAGAGTTATCTCCAACTAGCTGACACCTCTAGCAAACATTACATGTCCAAGTAAAATAATGAGCATGGTATTTTTGTAAGCATACCAGAGTAGAAACCCTGCCTCAAGAAACTGTTTTTTGCAAGATCGGAAAAGGTGAATATGTGTAAATGCCTGCATCACTCTAATCCTGTGTGTAATTATACAGAAACAAAGTTTACATGGATATTAAAAGTCATACTTCTGGCTTTCACAGTCTTCAGTGGCCTCTGGCTTGATAAAGCAGTTAATTAAATGGCAGCTAGGTGTATTTAACCAATCACTATCAACCCACATTCTGTCATTTCAACTGCAATGTTACAAAGCATGTTAAACAAAACTTTAACATAGCAATACATATTAAATTATTTAGTGCCAGGATAGGCTCCAGTTCCCTGGTGACCTTGATTTCAAAAGAGTGCTTATCAGAAAATGAACGAATGAACAAATGAATGAATTAACAAATGTACCAGTGCAAATCTGTAGTTCCACCACACAGCAGGATAGTGTCACATGGTAAGGACTTCTGTTCACTAGCTAGAAGTGTATGGCTAAAGTTTAAGAATTTTGCCATCGACATAAGTGTGTATGTATATATATATATATATATATATATATATATATATATATATATATATATATATGTGTGTGTGTGTGTGTGTGTATATATTTACCTTCAGTCATAACAGTTGTTTTTAATAATGAAATTCAGATAACAGACAAAATAATGGTACAGTGGTTAATTTGTAATTTTACAATGCACATTTCCCTGGTTAAATTCATGTGTGTGGTGCCATCTGTTCTCAGTCTGACTGCTCTTCCTATCTCTGTGTGGATTTTTTCATGGATTGTTGGTTTTCTCCCACATCCTAAAAACACAATGGTAGGCGAAATGTCAATCCACTCAGCTGTTCACATGTGTATGTGCACAGTCTGTGTGTATGCACGTCCTACAGTAGATTAGTTACCTGCCTGGGTAAATGAGTTTTTTTTTGACTAAAGATTAACTGCTTGTCTTCAGTGACTTAAATTACATCTGTAGATTTTATCAAAATAAAGCACCTTTGTATTTATGTTTACACTGTATTCCGACTTGCTAAACTTAATTATTATTTCTTACATAGAATATTTAGCTGGTTTAAGTTTAATCAGCATCACTCACAGAAAGTTATTTTCAAGTACTAGCATCATAACATTTGATGTGTTGTATAAATATCATAATTAAAAGAATAAACTTGTAGTTAACATTTTTAAGTTGGACTCTTTGCGTTTGTTTTTACTTAAACCTCAGTGACCATATAAAATCGAACAATTATGGGTGTGATTGAGAAGCCTTGAATGTCAACTTCAAACATTTACACTTACTGAAATGATATAGTTCAGAAAGAAGTTTCTGTTCTTAATTAGACACATCAGTATGTTGCATGTCCACCCACTCCTTCTTCTGTGAACAAATACCTAAGTAACCTGCCACTACCGTGGCATCAGGAAGGAAGCTGTACTCACTCAGCAGCTTTGCAAATGGTAGGATATGCACATTTAATATGTTGTTATATAAAGTCAGCAAAAAAAGTTAAAATATTTCCTGTAGCTTGGTGTGCAGTGTTACACTGTAGGACTAGCTGACCATGGTTCAGCCCTGTTGAAATCTCTGTTTGGATTATTTGTCCATCGACATTAGGGCTGTAAGCACAAGCAACATGACTGGCAAACCGGCTGCTTATACTCCTTACCAATAATTTGTAACTCACGATCAGCTATTGTACCTGGTGTTTCATGCTGCAGCAGCAACCCTTTAAGGCAAAACTATAAAGATTTATGAATGACTTACACTGTTTTAATTACATGATTTAATCTATGGATTTATATGTATTCTAACAGGGAGTTATACTCTGCAAAATTCCGCAAATATCTGTCTTAACAACACATTTATTTATGAGCATTTGCAGCATCATTCTGAGTGTATCCTTGGCTGCCTAATGAGTAAAACAGCATATCTACAAACGTCATAGGCCAGCATGCTGCAGTTCATTTACAGAAATATGACAAGCAAGAATATTCATTAGACAAACAGTAAAACTGGACAGTTTGATGATCTGTTTCTCACAGCTCTTCAAGCTAAATATGTTTTTCTAAAGTGTCTTTTTGTTATGTCATTACTAGAAATGGTGTAATATTAAAGTGAAGCTGTCCTTTTTAAGATAAATTGCTGTGGCCCTTTCTCAGACACTTTAACTTAATAAATTTCAGGTTTGTGAGGCCAAATAGTAAAAGCAGAAAAACAATGCAAGCTTTCAAATTGGTTTCTGTGATATATCATCAGCAACAGTTTTGTATGAGTCATTAAGTCACGTTTGAGTAATGAGATTTTCCACAAGAAGAAATGGTACAAAATACAAGTGAAGGAAACCTTAATTCTGCACTGCATCAACTATTAATGCATTTTATAATGATCCTTGGAATTAGTAGCAACA
Source organism: Protopterus annectens (assembly GCF_019279795.1). Classification (NCBI taxonomy): domain Eukaryota; kingdom Metazoa; phylum Chordata; order Ceratodontiformes; family Protopteridae; genus Protopterus; species Protopterus annectens. The sequence continues at coordinate 1,505 of NW_025056375.1, read as the reverse complement.
ATTCCAAGAGTGGTAGAATTCCTATTCTGAAATAAGAACATATATTTCTTTTGGTCAGTCCTTGTTCATGTTTCATATGAACCTCTCCATGTGGAACTTTGGTCACTACCCCATTAGGGTAGACATAAAATCATGTTGGCAGTACCAGCTTCATGGTTTGACTGTAATGATTGACATATGGAGTCCTTGATAAAATATAATGTGTTTTTCAGCTTTTAATGAATGTAAAGAAAACAAGGGGCAGGATTCACGAAGCCTCCGTGTAAGAGTTATAACTCTTACACGGAGGCTGCAGTTAGCAACGGAGGATAAGTCAGCATTGCTCTGCATATCTCATGGTGGAGTACGCTTGAATCACACCCCAAGGCTAACACGGTCCATGGAGAGACAGTATGTGGTCCGCAGCAGGCCAAGCCCCCTGCAAGCGGACACGCCCCCAGAAGAGTAAAAGTGACCAAAGTAAACACCCACGTATAGAGTGTGCCGGCGAAATGTGAATAAACACAACACAACACATGCCCAAGACAGGACTATGAACATAAAATATATAAAATGAACATGTTATATATTTTTTACACCAGGAAGATAGTTTGCCCGCGAGTGCACTTCTGCTTGAAAGCGGGCGTGCAAGTTCAGGGCTTAGCCACAGTTAGCAGTCAGTGGAAAAGCATATAAGAACTAAATATGCAAAGTAAGCCAAAAAGCAATAGTGCAGCAGTAGAGATGTCAGCTGAAGAGCAGGCATCAATGGTTCGAGCCCCCACAACATCAATTTTTATTTTTAGAAAATAAGCACGAAACAAGTCCCTGACAGATATGTACACATATAAAATTATATTTTATGTTAAATGTAATGAAATAGTCCATTTATTTTGAAGAAATGTGAGATAACAAAACAATAAAAAATGTGAGCTGTGCCTATAGCTGAGCTACAGTTTAACAAGGTGAGTGCATCTGCCCGTAGGTGAGCAGTGGTTTAACAGGTGCAAAATGAGTGCCCGTAGGTGAGCAGTGGTTTAACACGCTGAAACTGTGTGCCCCTAGCTGAGCTGAGCATAATATGCATGCTAACAGCCAAACCTATCTGAGCTGAGCGTAATATGCGTGCTAACAGCCAAATGAGGTGTAAACCAGTGTACCCCGTTTGCGCGGAGCGCAAGCTAACTGACGGGCAACGTTGAGCAAGCTGTAACAAAACTGCCTTTACACAGACACACCCCCTAGCCTGTCTAGACAGTCATTTTATTTATTTTATTTATTTATTTATTGCAGTTGGTTTACCAGGATAGTCCATTGGGCCACAAGGAACCCGTTTTCAATGGAGTCCTTGGGAGAAAAGCTCCAAAAATACATTTTACATATACCTACATGTCATATATTCACACACACATGTTCAAAGTTTAAATCAATAAGGTAAAAAAGCAAAAATGTACAGCTAGATACAATGTGCAGAAAAAATGTAATAATATTAATTTGTACCAGAAATATCCATTAAGAGATTAAAA
>NW_025056374.1:0-7478 GCF_019279795.1 Protopterus annectens | reverse complement strand
ATTTTGGCAAAAAAAAAATTAACTAGAAATTTGAAAATTAAAAAAACCTCAAATGGCAAATTTCTACCGCTGCTTATTTACCCCAGGGTTAAGCAGAAATGATGCCTATAAAATGTTTTCTGAGAAGTTGGCTTTAAACAGATATGTAGTTTTACTGGTTTTACATGTGAGCCTTCAGTTTAGTCAAAGTATTATTGTCATGGAAGATTTGTTTTTAATGGTCTAATAAGTATTTTTATTGGATTTGTTTAACAAAAATGTTATTAATTGTTTTTAATATTCACACACAGCATCACTGTTCTTATATGTTTGGTTCAATTGATAGTTAGGACTCTGTGTGACTCAAGTGTATTTGCCACACAGTGTACTCCTTTGGCTTTTTAAAAATCTACTGAATTGTATCTGTCACTTTAAAACTATTCAATAGGTTTCAACAAATCAGTTAATTTGGCATTGTATGTGTCATTTATAAGCTTTCAAAATGGTAGAACCTTGTCTGAAGAAGGAGAAAAGCTTACAGTTTGTTTCAAAGAACTCAATAAATCACAAAGTTTGCCTTGGCAACCAGTAATCTATACTCAAGCCTTTGTTTTGATTTTAAGTAGTCTAATTCACACCACAGTAATTATTTGTACTCACCGTTTATCTTCCATGCCTCTCCTCTGAGGTCCTATAATATCTTGTCTAAAATATCAAACTTAAAACTTTTGAAATGGGATCAAGTTGAAGAGCTCGTTTGTGTTAAACCATTATTCACACTGGACCTTACTAAAATATCATAGAAATGTGCTCATAAATTCTTTTTCTCACTGCGTCTCTCTGTCTTGCCAAAAGTAAAAAGTCAACATACTCGAGCATTATCAACTAAATACTACTAAATAATTTACCATTAAGGAATGCTACTCTATTAGCACCGCGTCATTTTAAATTTCAAAGTCGCATATTCAAAGAGATAAAACAAATGAAACATTTGTGAAAAACTTATGTTGATTGTGAAGTAGTCTTTCAGTTTCCGTTAGGGGAATTCGCCGCAGCAGATCACCAGTTGCCGCGCGATTTGGTAGTGGGTGTTTACTGCGGTTGCTGGGTTGCCAGCGCGAAGTGCCCAACCTCGCGTTAAAGAAGGCACATCCATTCACACACACACCTACCTGCATGTCTTTAAACGTCACTCAACCATGCGCGAGGTGGACATGCAGAGTCCGCACAGAAGGTAACCAGCGCCAGAACGAACCTGGAGAGCCTCTTGCTGTAAGGCATCACGTACTTTAACTGCTGCACTGCGCCAGCGTATATTGACTGTGAAGTAGAAATTCCCAAAATTAAAAGGGGACTAGTAAAAAAGGACAAAAGGAAGGCATAAGTGTAGGTTTTGCAGCATGTTATTGAAAAGAGGTTTGTGATGAAAAGTTTAAACAATTGTCAAAGTAGGTGAAGTGTTTGCTGATTCCTGGTTACAATGCTGGGTGTCCCTTTAAAATATAAAATGTGCAGAAAGTAGTTAAAGCTATTGGACGTCATTTATGCAAAGATTAATACCCAATTTTATTTTATTCTTATTTATTTACTATTTGTTTCTTAAAAGGATACAAGCGTAACTGATCAATATTGGACTAGTTTCATAGCAGGTGAAATGCAAAAGATTTCTACAAAAAATATATATAGAAATGTAAAGCAGAACAAAAGTTTATTTGTAGTGTAAAATGTATCAAATACCAGAAAAATTACTGTTACCATTGCTAAACCAAGTTCCAAGAAAAAGCATTGATAATAAATCTCAACAGTAGGAAAAGCAAAACACTACGATTAAAATACCAGTAATGCATCTAGGGCAGAGTGTCAATCATCAGTATGCCAGGTAAGGATTAGAAAATAAAGTAGGTATTGAGAAATAGGTTAAGGCTAAAGACAAATAAAGGAAATAAGAATGAATGAAATGTTCGTTAAATGATAAATGCATCAAAGTGAAGGAGGGGAAAAACTTGTATTGTCAAGACCATTAACCCGACTTAGTTATAATATCAGGCATTAAAGTATTATAATCAAACCTACTCCATCAAAAGCTGTTTCAAAAAGATGAGCTTTAAGTGCCATTTGGAAGCCACCCAAAGAGGAGTACTCCTGAAGCCACCTTGGTAGTAAGTGTCAAGAGTTAGGGGCTTGAAAAGAAAAGGAATAGATACCAGATATGTAGAACCACCAGCAACCCCTAGAGGCACAGCACAGAGCTGTATGGCAAAACCAGCCCTTTGAGGTAAGTGGGACCCAAGCTATGACTGTTCAAATGTAAATAAACTCCAGAATCTTATTAGTATCTTTCCTATATTGAAATGGAAGACAATGAAGGCTGTGCAGAACGGGCATAATATCCGGGTAATGAGATGTACCAGTTAGTAGCTTAGCAACAAAATTATGTGATTATCATTAGCCGGCGGTGATTAAGCTTCCCAGTAAGTTGTAAAGTCCCAATTATAGGGCATTTATGACATGTCAAACTCACAAGTGAGACCACAGCATGTTAGCAAGGTCCATTGAGAGGTTAGCCTGATGTAAAAAGGTGCTATGCGATCACCCTGAGATAAAACGTGGCATTCTTAATCCTAGAAATGTTTTATATATAGAAACAGGATGATTTTACAAAACAGCAATGTTTGTTCCTGGGTGCCAGCCTAGAGTCCAAAAGTAACACCTAGGTTACATATCTTTTCAACAAATTCAAGATTATTAGCCACCATACAAGATGAAGTTGGAAAGCTATGATGCAAAAGATCTCAAAGTAGCATGAACTGCTATGACCAAGTTTGAGGTAATTACGATCCAAACAGGAAAAACCATGCAATGCTTCAGCCTTCTAGGTAATCAGCAGAGAATACCACACTTCCTATATCATCTGTCTTGTGGAAGAAGTAAATCTGGGAATCATCATGACTTTTGATATACTCAGACCCTTTTCTCTAATAAGATCTCCCAAGGGAAGCACACTCTATACTCATGAACAGCAGTAGGTCTAAGGTGATACACTCAAGAGAGTAGAGACAAAGAAAGTTAACCTCCAGAACAAACCTTGAGAATGTGACCTCAAAAAGAGGTAAGATGCAAATGACTCCCTGACCATAGAAGAAATAGTGCAGTAAAAGATTGTAAACACTTGCCCAATCAAAAATGCAAAATGATCAACATTAGCAAATACTTTAAGAGGATCCATGAAGACCAGGACTGAATAGTGCCAGTGGCCTCTAGCAATTAGAAAATCATTGACTACTCTGAGAGAAGAGCAGTTGCATATATTATAACTGGCAAGTGCAGAACCCAGACTAAGAAATGGGATCCATGAGTCCACTCAGACTGTAAAGTGGGTCACAAGTTACTTTTTTTTCAGCAGACCATTGGCTTCCTCATCCTTGAACATGGGGAGCCATGCCTGACACCCCACCAGACCCTAATCCAAAACCTCTCTTTGCCTGAGAAGAAATCATATATTCACAATGCTCACCAGCATAAGAATTTTTTTTATTTATATGTCCTGCCCATTTCCATACTTCAATGTCCAGCATGTAATGATGTAGCCGTTATTCTGAGCAAAATGTCTGTTGCGCATACCCCCAGTATTTGTAAGCATGTAGATGCATGCCCTGATATCACTAATGTGCAGGGTGTTATCTCTGCTTATAATTCCCTCACACTCCCCAGGAAGGCCAGGGAGATCCAGGTTAAAATAACACTCTCTTTCCTATCCATCCCAGTCAGATCCTCAACTGCCAGGTTCACTAGTTGTGTCCCGGTTACCTGGGTCACATTTAAATCACCATGTACCACCTCTCTCTACTGCTAAAGCTCTCTAGTAATAAAAAAGTATTTTTTTGCTCTCTTTTTCTCCCATTTCTTTCATTTGGATAGCTGACACAGTTCCCTACATCTTCATTGGGTCTGCTGGATCTCCAGTCTACCATTGGTCCAATGCCCATGAATTTCACTGAGGCCAGTAGAAGGAATCCCTGGCTAGGATCCTAAAGGACATCCCTGTGGGGGTCATGTTGTTAAACATTTTATTTTTACATTTATAGCCTTCCCCTTCTTAATCCCCATCCCTTCTACAAACCTAGTGGTATGCCCGAGGAGCTGGCATGCAAAGAAGACATACAGTGTATCAGGAACCCCCCCCCCCTGCAGCAGCTTAACCATGTCTCCACCCTATTACCCTCTTACAGATACATCTACTAGTGGGTCATCTCCATCCTCCACCAGAGACTGACACAGGAAATGACCACAGGTCTGCCCAACCACTGCCTTGGGATAGTAATAACTATCCTTCCATGTTGCTTGGTCACACATCCAATCTGCTAATGGAACTCAGGTCAATCGGGCCATAGTCAGGGCTTTATCCCTCTACACAAGTTACTCAACTCAGGACTGGCAAGACCAGGCAAGAGGAGAAGGCAACTACACACACCACAATACCAGTCTCACATAACTCAACCACACCACTGAATCAAACACATAAACACACTAGCGACATACTTTCGGAGGCTCTGAGTAAAATTTACCTAAACAGTGCAGAGGCCTCCAAAGCAGACACCAAGCAACTGCAAACTCAATACACCAGCAGAAGCAACACATAAACAACAAAATCAGTGTGCAAAGCAGTCACTGCCCTTAAGGCCAACATACAACACTCAAACATACTTGTCATAGGTGACTCCATAGTCAGGACACACTGACGCCCCGCTACCAGATCAATTGAGTAAGGAGAAGGTCACAGTAAGCTGCCTGTCGGTAAGCTTTAGAATCCGCCACATAACACAAGCACTCAGGTCTCTCAACAGCAGGTACAAGTATGACTCAGTCATTGTCCACGCTGGTCACAACAACCTGAGGCATTACACTCAGCTTGACTACAGCTGAAAAGAGACATTGAGGGAGCTCTGATTATAGCCAGCCCATGCAGAGTATGACCTGACCTTGAGCAGTATCCCACCTTCCACCTAGAATGATGCCACAATACCAGTGATACCAGATGATCCCGGCTTTAATAATTGGCTTCAGCCAAATTCTGGTGTCATTCAAACATCCAATGTCTGTCTGCCTGGGATGACATGCTGGACAAGTTTCCGCGCTGCCAGCGGGGGCGGCAAAATGCCACCTCAGTCCCATACCTCTAGGTTTCCCGGATATTGGCAAAGGCTCTTCACCCCCACTTAGTGCCTTTTTGAAGGCAGGAGTGCTCAAATTCTAAACCTACCACCCCTAGAACACAAAAAGTAAAAAAAACTAAGGGTAATGCTGCTCAATGCCAGAAGTCTCAATCTCAAGATGCACGTGACTTCAAAGGCCCTTCTCAGTACATGGAGAACATCGACAACTGTGCTGTGACAGAAAACCTGGTTCAAGCGCTCACTGAGAGCACCCCAAGCACTAGCTTAGGTTTCTTACACTCATACGCATAACGTTCAGGCCCCAAAATCAGGACAACACCAATTAAGAGGGGGGTGTCCATATTCGCATAAGCACACCACAGCCTCAAGGTTGGTGGCAACCTTTGACGCATGCATCTGGAGACCATCCAGGTGCAATACCAACCGAATATAAGCAAGACTGCTCTGCAATTTGGCAGCAGGTACGTTACAGGCCACCCTCTCAAACACAGGAACCTCACATGGCCTTCCCTGAAAACAATGGAGGGGATAAATGTATCTCCAAACACCATCATACCTAGGTGACTTCAACTACTCCTAATATGACTTGGAGACTTCACTACTTGCCAAGCCCAAAACACTCTAGCCCAAAGTGTTCCTGAGTTCATAAACTCAAATGCCATTGGAACAACTAGTCCACCATCCCCACAAGAGGAGAAAAACATACTTGATCTCATCATCATGGGAACATAGGATCACAAACAAACCAACACCGGAAGTGTATACCCCTCACTGGGTGAGATCAGATCATAAATGGCAATCTTGCTGGAGGTCCTCATCCCGCCCCACTCTGGGAAATACAGCAAAGACCACAGTGAAAAACTTCCAAAAGCCTACTTCACACTTGCTTAAAACTAGTGTGTGGTCTCCTTTAAGGCCAACCCTGCTGGAGCCAGTGGTAAACATTACTCAAACCGGTTGAATCACCTCATAAATGCCTTCTACCAGCACCTACAGGACTGCATGGATCTAGATAATCCCAAACAAAACTAAGACTCTTTGTACCAAAGGTGAATGCGTCCGTCCAAATTGGTGGTAACCCCAGCCATGAAACAAGCTCTACAAGCAAAAGGAGGAAGCTACTAGCTGTAAGATAGGAGCAAAATCTGGCACAAAGGTAAGACACCTTTGATCACAGGTTATAAGTAAAAACTAAGAGCTCTCAGGCAAAACTTCATCCATAAGGCAAATTTTGAGAGAAAATCGCCAAGGACTCAAAAGACAATCATAAGGCCTCTCTTTAGCTATGTTGAGAAACCTAGGAGGAAACTCCCAGCACAATAGCGCTCAGAATTAAAGTTCAAAATGATGTGAAGATTAATGCAACCCGCACATATTTCCAAATATACTGGCTGACAGGTTCAGTGCAAACTTCTCCCCCCTCCCCCAAAAGGAGTAGATATCAGTACCAGAGGATTGTAGCCCCCAAACATCTCCAACGCAGGGTGAGAACTTTACTCTCTCAAAGCAAAAAACACAGCATCCATGGGACGGATGGTGTCCCGGCTGTGACTCCACGAACTCAATGATAGAAATTAAACCCACAGTTAGGACAGCCTGGCATTTAATCGCAGCTTCACGTCTCAGGATAAGTACCCAAGCGAGTGGCGCATCGCGGCGGGCTAATGGTCTGACTTCACGAGAGCGGTGCCCTCCACCCGCAACCTGAAATTGCAGATCCCATTAGCTTGACAAGCCTGCAAAAGCCATGGAGAGGAGAATCACCAATGGAACTCATAAATAAAGACATGTGGGGAACTTGCAGACTTTGGATCCAACCTGAAGTTTGGCTTTGTCAAAAGGCAGATCATGCCTTTTAAACTTGGTTGACTTCCTTTCGACAGTCACCAAGGCCATTAATGAGGGAAAGGCAGTCCATACAGCCTAATTCTTTTGACCTGGCAAAGGCCTTGACACAATACCCCTTACTCAGGTATCATCGAAAAACTCATCAGCTTGAATGTAAACCCATACATCAGCAAGATGGGTTTACAGAAACTGGCTAAGTATTGACAGAACCCACAGGGTCTAGAGTTGCTGGAGCCATGTCAGACTCAAAGCCTGTCACAAGTGGTGTCCCACAGGGGGCCTCAGTCCTGGGTCCACTCTAACTCTTTCGGCATCTACTTTTCTGAAGTACAAGCAAACACAGGAGGGTTATGGGATGACAAAGGTTTGCAGATGAAACCCCGCAAAAAACTGGCCCGGGGCCCCAAAAAAAAAGTCCGGAAAAACAACATCCCCCCGGGGAACACCAAAGGGGAAAAAAAAAATCCTTCCCCGGGG
>NW_025056373.1:0-7500 GCF_019279795.1 Protopterus annectens | reverse complement strand
GTATTATAATTTGAAAGTCAAGATTGCTCTTTTTATGACACTATGAATATAGACAAAGCTCAACCACCTAGCATATTTACCAACAAACGAGCACTGATGTAGCACAGGCAAAGTTAGACTTGCTAGAATTAGTGACCAGAGCAGTAGCAGTAACAGTACTAAGAGCTATAAAAGTATTAATATGTTCTGGTCTCTTAAAAATACAAATGTTAACTTACATCTGTCAGTATCTGCTTGCCCCCTTCACACTCCAAACACTACCATAAAAAGGTCAGTGTCTAATCAAAATGAACCTCTCAAACTCGTAACACAAGAAATCTGGACAAAGACAAAATTAATTGGAGACAAAGGTCCAAAAACAGGAGCAAATTTTAAATATTGCTCATATAAACTAAGCAAGTTGCTAAAATAGAAGATTTTGTATTATCATGCATTTTTCTGAAGGATATGAAGTCGGAAACTTCAATAGCTGTCATTTACAGATTTCAGTCCTCACTATTTTACCAGAAAACCTCAAGTTTAATGAGGACCAAACCAAAAGTGAGACAAAAAGATCTTGACATTTTGCAGAAATCTGGAAAGTTGACAAAGAGCTATGAACTAAAATCTGTGACAACGGTCTAGGCAAGCAGAAATTTGCAAGTGAGATTCTAACAGCGGCAGAATGATTGCATTATATTACACAACGAAGTCTTCATGACGACACTAAGGCACCTGGTCTCAATGACTGGCCAGCTTAATGAAGCTGTTCCACCAGCTTCCAAACTCTCCCTCCCACTAGGAATACAAGCTTTTTTAGCTTCTAATAATGATTCGGGCAGCGGTTCCACTTGCCTACCACTCTGTCAGTAAATAAATACTTCCTCATATCTTGATAAATTGTGATCCCTTGATCTGAAGGGCATGTCTTCTCCTCTTCAGAGCCCTACTTTTCATTTTTTGGTGTAAAGCAATCATCCCTATTAACACTTAACACCATGTCTTTCTCGTATATTGTAGAAAAAAAGAAGCCACTCTCTGAGTCTTTCTTGATTAATCACTCCCCTTTTCAGTATCCCAAATGCCTTTCTATGTAGACTTTCCATTTTCTATTATCTGGATTATGCAACAATTAGCGGAGGTGTTAATATTAGTCATGTTTTAAATTTCTTATAACAGCATTAGGAAAATGTAGTATTACTCAAGTACAGTACTTACAAGTGTACTCTCAGTGTCAGTATTAGCAAAGCATTTATTGCAATGATCCATTTGATCACATACAGCAAATGTAACGCACACACACATATATATATATATACATATATATATATATATATATATACACACACACACACACACACACATATACACACACATTATATATATATATATATATATATATATATATATATATATATATATATAGATATATATATAAGCGCATATACAGAGACACACACACGTCAGTGTGTACATACACAAACTATGCTAAACATACTTAAAATGGAGGAAATTAATGAAAAGAACAGTATGTAGTGAGTGGAGACAATGTAGCACCATGACAACTAACATTGCTACAAGCCATTATTTCGATTACTGTAAGATGTCTGCATATTGTTACAATGTTACTAGAGTCCTGCTGAGATTCCCATTATTAATTACGGTCTGGCAACATAATGAGAACAAATTCAGGCTACAAACCCCAAGTTCTTTTAGCCACCACCATGAAAGCTGGTGCAGATGGCTTTTAGCTACACTATGATTTTTTTTTTCCCTCAAACTGGAAACTTTATTTTCTCAACACTTGAAGGAGGTGATTCCACTTAGCAGCTACAAATTTTTCTAACCATCTTCGCACTAATAACTTGATGAACTTTAGGTCTATATAGAGTAAGATAGTGTTGTCTGATGTGTCCCTAAAACAGAGGGGGATGTTTTTTATGTCAAGTTTGTCATAAATGGGAAGTGCTGGTTAAAGTAATTCTAGAAAGTAGCATTTTTGTAGCCATGTAACTTTCCTTAGTTTTCTAAACAAAATTTTATCAACTTGGTTTATGGTGGTCTAGATTTTAGTGCTACTACTATAGTTTAATGGGAGGGCATATTCATCCGGAGTGATAAGGAAAGGACTTCTTAATGATCACCTTGATTTTATAATGAGATGGTTTCAATTCATTTGGCAGCCTTTTTAGCTGAACAGTGACTGTTTCTGAAGTACTTCACATCCAGAATATAAGAAAGTGTTTCATCTAACATTATTTGCTGCAGACATGGGGTCTAGTTTTATTTTATGCAAACCATCCACAAAGGGACTGAAATTTGATTTATGGATGGGATAGAAGGGAAAACAGTGGAACAGGTAAACCATTTCAAAGATCTGGGAAGGTGGGTAAGGATAAAGGAGATGCGGCTGAGGAAGTGAAAGCTAGAATCAGAGGGGCTACAGCCAACTGGCACAGAGTGCCATGAGTAATGCGTGATAAGAATGTCTCAAGAAGCTGAAAAGTAAGGTGTCTAACAACAGTGCAGCAAATACTTCTGTATGGTACAGAAACCTGTGCAGTGAAGGAAGTTGGAGGTGATGGAGATGAAGTGCCTAGGATGGGTGGTAGGATGCACACTGCAGGACAGAGGAGCAGAAACCAAAGGAGCTCTACATGCAGAGAAAGTCAAAGAACAGACTGGAGTGGTTCAGGCACACGTACAAGAAAGCAGCAGAGGATTTGCTGAAAAGGATTTGAGAGATTAAGGAAAAAGGCAAGGGCAAACAAGGATGCCTGGCAAAGAACACGTAAGGGAAAACCCGTGACAGTCAGACAGGATTGCCAAAGTAGGGCAAGTGGCATATAAGCAAAAGTTGGCAAAGGTTGACGTGACACCCTGGTCCCATGTGGACAAAAGGGACAAAAACAGGATGGTCCGTCATGATGGTGATTACTCGCCTCACTTCAAAGACCGGATGTGGCATTTAAACTACTGGGGAGCTTCACCAACATGGGAGCTTCCAAGTCTATCTGAGCTTCCATCAATTCAAGCAGATAATTCATGGGAGCTTCCAAGTCTATCTGAGCCTTCCATCAATTCAAGCAGATAATTCATGGGAGCTTCCAAGTCTATCTGAGCCTTCCATCAATTCAAGCAGATAATTCATGGGAGCTTCCAAGTCTATCTGAGCCTTCCATCAATTCAAGCAGATAATTCTCTTGTTCAACATTTCAGCCTACGGATGGATTTTAACTGTGATATTGCAGTTCAGGCCGCATACAAAAATTGACTGGGGTCTTACTAAGCTGAGGAACTAGGATCACAGAACCTGTACCTGATGAAATACTTTGTTGAATGATACATATCTCCTAGTTAAGCCCACAAAGTATTATGCACACTCTATATTGGAATTTAGGCAAATAAGACATGTCAAATCCTCTGAGGTTAACAATCACAGCCAAGGATAACCACAAGGCCTTTTACAGCTACATACCCAGCCTAAAAATAGGACCCCCAAGCATGTGCTTAACTAGTGACTAATGGTATCAAACACTGATACCACTGAGAGAGAAAACCTGCTACCACACAGATTTGGTGAATATTTCACTCCCTTATCCCCTACAAACTTATCACAAACCTTGCCCCCCCAACTCAACCACCACCCTACATATCCGAAGAGCAGGTGATTAAAGCCTTGTCCAAGGAAAAAACACAGTCTCTATGGGATCAGAATTCATCCCAGGTTGTCTTCTAAACAAACAAACAAACATGAACTAGCATCAACATTAAGTACCATATTCAATCACAGCCTAACCAAGGCTTTGTTCCTGTGGAATGGATAACAGCAACAGTGATTCCCTCGCCAAAGATCACCTAGCAACAGACCCAGGGAATTACAGACTCATTAAGTCTGACCAGCCTCATCTGTAAAGTCATGGAACGTGCATCATCGTGGACCTCATAAATTAAGACCTAGGCAACCTCCAAACCCTGGATCCAACCCAATTTGGCTTCAAGGGCAGCTCCTGCTGGTTAAACCTGGTGGATTTCTTTGAAAATGTGGCCAGGGTCATTGATGAGAGCAAATCTGTGCACACAGCATACCTCAACTTGGCAAAGGCCTTTGACAAAATCCCACAGTTTGGCATTATCGATAAACGTAGCAAACCAAATTAAATCCCCCTTTGTTGTAAGATGGGTTGCCAACTGGCTCACAAACTGGTTTCACACTATCAAAGTGACTCCACATCAACCAGCAAATCTGTCATCAGTGGGGTGCCATAAGGGTGCTGGGCCCTATACTGTTTGGTATAAACTTCTCAGATGTTCGAACAGTAAGGGGTTCCAACTGCAAACTGGGTGCAATTACTGAATCCCCAAATGATGTCAATATACTTCAGGAGAGTCTTTATGCAGACCAATGACTGGTGCCTTAGTCTTGGTCTTAAACTGAATGCAAGGAAAACCATCATTCACTTCGGTAAAAATAATATCCCTTGACATCATCAAATTAACAACACCCTACGTAGTAGTAAGAGATCTGGGATCACAAGTAGACTGCGACCTTAACTTTGACCACCATGTGTCTACTGTAGTAAGGAAGGCTTTCTATGTAGCATACACTATTAGCAAAAGCATTGCCTCAACAGCAAAGGGGCAATCCCTCTATACTCATCACTAATCGGGCACATAATGGAGTACAATGCCCCTTTTGGCATGTACCGTACAAAACTCCTGAACAACTGGAGAGAATTCTAAGATCAAGGGACTCCAGCATGTGTCTTACACAGACTGACTAAAATTCCTGTCACTATACTCAGCATCATATAGACTTCTCAGAGGAGACTTAGGACTTGCTTACAGAGCAATCTCCAACCCAAACCTAATGAATGTGCTGCACATCCGTAAATCAAATGGGAGTAGAGCTACCCATTCCAGGGACCTAATTATGGTCTGCAACTTGACTAGGACATGCTGGAAGGACAGATTTGTCTCCCAGTGGCTGCTGTGACTTTGAAATATGCTTCCAATTCATGTGAAGCAGAGCACCTCTATGACACTGTTCAAAAAGAACCTGGAAAAGTGGATGGAGCGCCATAAATTCTTAATGGGGATAGTGTCCACATCCCTCAGTGACATGGGCAGTCATTACTAAATACAATCCTGGGTATTGACTGGTATTACATTGGGATGAAATGGCTAGGCTTGAAATGACATCTGGGTTGATACCATCCTAGTAACCTCCTATGAAGTGTGAGTCCTGGAATTAAAGAAAACACAGAAGGCCAAAAATACACCAAATGTCAAAAATCGCAGTTTCCATTAAAGGTGTTTTTTTCATGGGTTAGGCAAACCCTCTACACCCAGGGATGCTGGGGGCAAGCCCCTTCTCCAACTTACTCCAAGAAAATGAAATTTTCCAAGAAACTTCAGTTCTAGACTTGGCATATGCGAGGGTACATTTTCAGTTATTCAATCTCAATATAACTAACGAGTCTCAGAATATCAAGCTATTACCATTACCCACAGGTGCAATACTTGCAAAAATATTACCTGGTCTGTTTGTGCTCCCCTGTAATCTACTTTTCCAGCCATAATAAAGACAAAGGATTAATAGTATATCTGTAGTAGGTAAAAGCCTTGGTGGCTCTTTCTTCTGCCTGGAACCTTGGACCATCAGTTGAAGACTTGCTTCCATCTACTATTTTCTTTAACCTTCTTACAATTCCAGCTGGAGAAAATAGGACCTTCTTGACCCACCCCACCAGTCATACATTCTGAATTCATGAAGTCAATAGGGGACGAACATGTTTATTTACTTACTTATTTGACATTTGTTAACCAGGATAGTCCATCAGAGTAAAAACCCTTTTTCAGTGGAGGCCTGGGGAGAAAAGCTCCACAGTACAAGTAAGCAAGAAAATTTACAAACCTGAAGATGAATACAGTGAAAAATTTACAATAAAACAGTTAAGCAAATTTAGATAAAGCTCCACAGTACAATCTAGTAAGAGGCATTATAACAATGAATAGAAAACATAGCAAAGAAATATACAATAAAACATTTGAATGAATTTACATAATACAGTGGGTTATCTTCAGAGGGTAACTGTACAATACAGAGCAGTTAAGTGAGTTATGGTAAAATTAAATCAACTGTAAGGTTGATCTTTGCTGCAAGTGCTTCAACACTGAAGGCCAACTTTAGACACTATTGTATGTTATCACTTTTTCATTATTAAATGTGCTAGGAAGCATCTAACCTGAACAAGACATGATTTCAACAGCAGAGTGATGTGCTTAGCCATTTATCTACATAGGCCAAATGTTAATGTAAAAGAACTCAAAACTGATAAATCTGCGGAGACACGGGAGCAACATGTTAATAACCACAATAACAAAGAAAGACAAAGAAATCATCATAATAATAAGAGTAATGCACAGCAACATAGCAAATAAACAGAGCACCAAAGTACAAAGGCTAAGACACTTATGATACTTCAGACACCAGCAGACAATACTGACCATACAGAAACACAAAACATGAACAAAAAATAAGCCAATGGTAATATGCTATAATCAGGGGCGGTAATACGAGCTTTATTACTGTCAGAAGTAGTAACATAAGGATAACCTGACCTTTGATCACCACCTGTCTACTCTGGTGAGAAAATCATTCTACGTTGCACAGCATATAAATAAGGGCATGGTATCTAGGTTCAAGGACATCATTGTTCCACTGTCCTCTGCTCTCATCAAACCATTCATGCAGTACAACGCACCCTTTGGCATGTAACTGACCAGGCACTTGAAACAGCTTGAGACACCAAAGAAGTTCTGCACAAAGATTTCATGTAGTAAACAAAGATTTCATGTAATAAACAAGAAGTCCTATGTGGACAGTCTGAAAGCCCTATCCCTGTATTCAGACTCCTACAGACTACTGTGCAGCAATCTATGCCTAGCCTACAATGCATCCTGTAATCCCACACTGAAGGATTTGTTACACATCTGCAAAATGAACAGCAAGAGAAATACCCAATCTAAGCAACTAAACTGTGAGTGTGAAATAAATGGGACATGTTAGAGAGACAGGTATGAGTCTTAAAGAATAACCCTACTCTGGAACTAACTTCCACCATCCATGTATAGAAAAGTTTATTCCTAACCCTATTCAAATGCAACTTTGACCAAGGGATGGGAAAACACAAATTTACCCATGGTTTGACACCTATGGCCCTGATGGACAGGGGCAGCCTGTCAATGCTGTGTGTGTACAAATCTATGTCATACCATAAGATTCCTTGGAATATTGACAGTCAACAATATTTTGGAAAATTTGGGGTAAGCTTGGCTACGCTTAAAATTGTTTTTTGACTAATAGCTTACCAAGCACCCATGAACCTATAGCAAAGCATCCAGCTTCCATAATATATTGAACCAGAGTATAACACACTTGCAAACAAGGACAGTGAATTACATGCATCCTACACTGTGTAATGTAAATCAAGTTTCCATTTACTTGGGTATAAAATT
>NW_025056372.1:0-7584 GCF_019279795.1 Protopterus annectens | reverse complement strand
AATTTGGAAGCTGTCGCAGTGTCTCTTCCTGTCTGCAGTTAGTTTATTCATCTCACTTCATTGTTATTCAGTGTAGAAGTCTTGGCCTAGAGTGATTCTCTGTGCCTTAAAGTCTTAGTCCTTTATCTGTGAAATTATTTATGCTGAATAGTTGCATACTGGAGCTGTTTGGTTAGCTTTTGCATACCCTACATCAACTTTATTACAAGCTGAGATAAGTACAAACTTGCAGTGTTAAAGATTATACTGTATTTTTTTTCTGTTTATTGTCTCATTGAATATTGTGTTAAAAACAGAACAGCATTTATGTGCTTTTCTATTTCTTTACTGAAATTGGAAGGGCTCTCTCTGTCTCTCCATGTCTGCAGTTATATTATTCATCTCACTTCACTGTTATTCAGTGTAGAAGTCTTAGCCTAGAGTGATTCTCTGTGCCTTAAAGTCTTAGTCAGCCTTATCTGTATGAAATTATAAAACATGCTGAATAGTTGCATACTGGAGCTGTTTGGTTAGCTTTTGCATACCCTACATCAACTTTATTACAAGCTGAGATAAGTACAAACTTGCGGTGTTATAAGACAGTGCTGAATTTTCTTTTTTCTTTTTGTTTCACTGAATATTGTTTTGAAATAGTACTGCATTTATCTGCTTATTTAATTGTTTACTGAAAATTGGATTGGAAACTCTCGCTCTGCCTCTCCCTGTCTGCAGTTAGTTTATTCATCTCACTTCATTGTTATTAATTGTAGAAGTCTTGGATTAGAGGGATTCCCTGTGCTTTAAAGTCTTAGTCCCTTATCTCTGAAATTATTTCTGCTGATTAGTTGCATACTGGAGTGTTTTGGTTAGGTTTTGAATACCCTACCTCAATTTTATTACAAGCTGAGATAAGTACAAACTTGCAGTGTTATAAGATAGTACTGAATTTAATTTTTTTCTTGTTATTGTTTCAATGAATGTTGTGTTGCAAATAGTACTGCATTTATCTGCTTATTTATTTGTTTACTAAAAATTGGAAGCTCTCTCTCTCTCTGTCTCTCCCTGTCTGCAATTAGTCTATTCATTTAACGTCATTGTTATTCGGTGTAGAAGTCTTAGCCTAGAGGGATTCTCTGTGCCTTAAAGTCTTAGTACCTTATCTCTAAAATTATTTCTGCTGAATAGTTGCATACTGGAGCTGTTTGGTTAGCTTTTGCATACCCAAAATCAACTTTATTACACGCTGAGATAAGGACAGATTTGTAGTGTTATAAGATTGTACTGAATTTTATTTTTTTCTGTTTATTGTTTCATTGAATATTTTGTTAAAAATAGTACTGCATTTATCTGCTTATTTATTTGTTTACTGAAATTGGAAGCTCTCTCTCTTTCTCTCCCTCTCTGCAGTTAGTTTATTCATCTCATTTCATTGTTATACAGTATAGAAGTCTTAGCTTAGAGGGATTCTCTGTGCCTTAAAGTCTTAGTCCCTTATCTCTGAAATTATTTCTGCTGAATAGTTGCATACTGGAACTGTTTGGTTAGCTTTTGCATACCCTACATAACTTTATTACAAGCTGAGACAAGTACAAACTTGCAGTGTTATAAGATCATACTGAATTTTATTTTTTCTGTTTATTGCTCCATTGAATATTGTGTTAATAATAGACCTGCATTTATCTGCTGTTTTATTTCTTTACTGAAAATTGGAAGCTCTCTCTTTGTCTCTCCCTGTCTGCAGTTAGTTTATTCATCTTACTTCATTGTTATTCGGTGTAGACGTCTCATCCTGGATCGATTCTTGGTGCCTTAAAGTCTTAGTCCCTTATCTGTGAAATTATTTATGCTGAATAGTTGCATGCTGGAGCTGTTTGGTTAGCTTTTTCATACCCTACATCAACTTTATTACAAGCTGAGATAAGTACAAACTTGCAGTGTTATGAGATAGTACTGAATTTTATTTTTTCAGTTTATTGTTTCACTGAATGTTGTGTTTAAAATAGTACTGCATTTATCTGCATATTTATTTGTTTACTGAAAATTGGAAGCTCTCTTTCTGTCTGCAGTTAGTTTATTCATCTCACTTCATTGTTATTCTGTGTAGAAGTCTCAGCCTAGATCGATTCTCTGTGCCTTAAAGTCTTAGTCCTTTATCTGTGAAATTATTTCTGCTGATTAGTTGCATACTGGAGCTGTTTGGTTAGCTTTTGCATACCCTAAATCAACTTTATTACATGCTGAGACAAGAACAGACTTGTAGTGTTATAAGATAGAATTTAATTTTATTTTTTCTGTTTATAGTTTCATTGAATATTGTGTTAAAAATAGTACTGCATTTATCTGCTTATTTTTTTGTTTACTGAAAATTGGAAGCTCTCTCTCTGTCTCACCCTGTCTGCAGTTAGTTTATTCATCTCACTTCATTGTTATTCGGTGTAGAAGTCTTAGCATAGAGGGATTCTCTGTGCTTTAAAGTCTTAGTCCCTTATCTCTGAAAGTATTTCTGCTAAATAGTTGCATACCAGAGCTGTTTGGTTAGCTTTTGCATACCTTACATCAACTTTATTACAAGCTGAGATAAGTACAAACTTACAGTGTTATACGATAGTACTGAATTTTATTTTTTCTGTTTATTGTTTCATTGAATATTGTGTTAAAAATAGTACTGTATTTATCTGCTTATTTATTTGTTTGCTGAAAATTGGAAGCTCTCTCTCTGTATCTCCCTGTCTGCAGTCAGTTTATTTATGTCACTTCATTGTTATTTGTTGTAGAAGTCTTAGCTTAGAGGGATTCTCTGTGCCTTAACGTCTTTATCCCTTATCTCTGAAATTATTTCTGCTGATCAGTTGCATACTTGAGCTGTTTGGTTAGTTTTTCCATACCCTACATCAACTTTATTACAAGCTGAGATAAGTACAATCTTGCAGTGTTATAAGATAGTACTGAATTTTATTTTTTCTGCTTATTGTTTTACTGAATGTTGTGTTAAAAATAGTACTGCATTTATCTTTATCTTTATTTGTTTACTGAAAATTGGAAGCTCTCTTTCTGTCTGCAGTTAGTTTATTCATCTCACTTCAGCTAAGCTAAGACTTCTACAACTACATTGATATTCTGTGTAGAAGTGTCAGCAGAGATCGATTCTCTCTGCCTTAAAGTCTTAGTCCCTTATCTCTGAAATTATTTATGCTGAATAGTTGCATACTGGAGCTGTTTCATTAGCTTTGGCATACCCTACATCAACTTTATTATAAGCTGAGATAAGTACAAACCTGCAGTGTTATAAGATAGTACTGAATTATATTTTTTCTGTTTATTCTTTCATTGAATATTGTGTTAAAAATAGTACTGCATTTATCTCCTTCTGTCTCTCCCTATTTGCAGTTAGTTTTTTCATCTGAATTCATTCTTTTTTGGTGTAGAATTCTTAGCCTAGAGGGGTTCTCAGTGCCTTAAAGTCTTAGTCCCTTATCTCTGAAATTATTTCTGCTGAACAGTTGCGTACTAGAGCTGTTTGGTTAGCTTTTGCATACCCTAAATCAAATTTATTACAAGCTGAGGTAAGAACAGACTTGTAGTTTTATAAGATAGTACTGAATTTTATTTTTTTGTTTATTGTTTTATTGAATATTGTGTTAAAAATAGTACTGCATTTATCTGCTCATTTATTTGTTTACTGAAAATTGGAAGCTTTCTCTCTGTCTCTCCCTGTCTGCAATTAGTTTATTCATCCCAGTTCATTGTTATTCGGTGTAGAAGTCTTAGCCTAGTTGGATTATCTGTGCCTAAAAGTCTTAGACCCTTATATCTGAAATTATTTCTGCTGAATAGTTGCATACTGGAGCTGTTTGGTTAGCTTTTGCATACCCTACATCAACATTATTACAAGCTAAGATAAGTACAAACTTGCAGTGTTATAGGATAGTAGTGAATTTTATTTTTTCTGTTTATTGTTTCATTGAATATTGTGTTAAAAATAGTACTGCATTTACCTGCTTATTTGTTTACTTAAAATTGCAAGCTCTCCCTCTGTCTCTCCCTACCTGCAGGTAGTTTTTTCATCTGACTTCATTCTTATTCGGTGTAGAAGTCTTAGCCTATAGGCATTCTCTGTACCTTAAAGTCTTAGTCCCTTATCTCTGAAATTATTTCTGATGAATAGTTGCGTACTGGAGCTGTTGGGTTAGCTTTTGCATACCCTAAATCAAGTTTATTACAAGCTGAGGTAAGAACAGACTTGTAGTTTTATAAGATAGTACTGAATTTTATTTTTTTATTGTTTTATTGAATATTGTGTTAACAATAGTACAGCATTTATGTGCTCATTTATTTGTTTACTGAAAATTGGAAGATCTCTGTCTGTCTCTCCCTGTCTGCAGTTAGTTTATCCATCTCAGTTCATTGTTATTCAGTGTAGAAGTCTTAGCCTAGAGAGATTCTCTGTGCCTTAAAGTCTTATTCCCATATCTCTGAAATTATTTCTGCTGAGTAGTTGCATACTGGAGCTGTTTGGTTAGCTTTTGCATAAGCTACATCAACTTTAGTACAAGCTGAGATAAGTACAGACTTGCAGTGTTATAAGATAGTAAGGAATTTTATTTTTTCTGTTTGTTTCATTGAATGTTGTGTTAAAAATAGTTCTGCATTTATCTGCTTATTTATTTGTTTACTGAAAATTGGAAGCTTTCTCTCTGTCTGCAGTTAGTTTTTCATCTCACTTCATTGTTATTCTGTGTAGAAGTCTCAGCCTAGAAAGATTCTCTGTGCCTTAAAGTCTTAGTCCCTTATCTCTGAAATTATTTCTGCTGTATACTTGCATACTGGAGCTTTTTGGTTAGGTTTTGCATACCCTACATCAACTTTATTACAAGCTGAGATAAGTACAAACTTGCAGTGTAATAAGAGAGAACTGAATTTTATTTTTTCTGTTTATTGTTTTATTGAATATTGCATTAAAATAGCACTGCATGTATCAGCTTATTTATTTGTTTACTGAAAATTGTAAGCTCTCGCTCTGTCTCTCCCTGTCTGCAGTTAGTTTGTTCATCTCCCTTCATTGTTATTCGGTGTAGAAGTCTTAGCCTAGAGTGATTCTCATTGCCTAAAAGTCTTAGTCCCTTATATCTGAAATTATTTCTGCTGAATAGTTGCATACTGGAGCTGTTTGGTTAGCTTTTGCATACCCTACATCAACTTTATTACAAGCTGAGATATGTACAAACTTGCAGTGTTATAAGAGAGAACTGAATTTTATTTTTTCTGTTTATTGTTTTATTGAATATTGCATTAAAATAGCACTGCATGTATCAGCTTATTTATTTGTTTACTGAAAATTGTAAGCTCTCACTCTGTCTCTCCCTGTCTGCAGTTAGTTTGTTCATCTCCCTTCATTGTTATTCGGTGTAGAAGTCTTAGCCTAGAGGGGTTCTCAGTGCCTTAAAGTCTTAGTCCCTTATCTCTGAAATTATTTCTGCTGAATAGTTGCGTACTAGAGGTGTTCGGTTAGCTTTTGCATACCCTAGATCAAATTTATTACAAGCTGAGGTAAGTAATTTTTTAAGATAGTACTGAATTTTATTTTTTTGTTTATTGTTTTATTGAATATTGTGTTAAAAATAGTACTGCATTTATCTGCTCATTTATTTGTTTACTGAAAATTGGAAGCTCTCTCTCTGTCTCTCTCTGTCTGCAATTAGTTTATTCATCTCAGTTCATTGTTATTCGGTGTAGAAGTCTTAGCCTAGAGGAATTCTCTGTGCCTTAAAGTATTAGTCCCTTATCTCTGAAATTATTTCTGCTGAATAGTTGCATACTGGAGCTGTTTGGTTAGCTTTTACATACTCTTCATCAACCTTATTACAAGCTGAGATAAGTACAGACTTGCAGTGTTATAAGATCATGCTGAATTTTATTTTTTCTATTTATTATTTCATTGAATACTGTGTTAAAAATAGAACTGCATTTATCTACTTATTTATTTCTTTACTGAAAATCAGAAGCACTGTCTCTCTGTCTCTCCCTGTCTGCAGTTAATGTATTCATCTCACTTCATTGTTATTCGGTGTAGAAGTCTTAGCCTAGAGGGATTCTCTGTGCCTTAAAGTGTTAGTCCCTTAACTCTGAAATTATTTCTGCTGAATATTTGCATACTGGAGCTTTTTCGTTAGCTTTTGCATACCCTACCTCAACTTAATTACAAGCAGAGATAAGTAAAAACTTGCAGTGTTATAAGATAGTACTGCATTTTATTTTTTCTGCTTATTGTTTCATTGAATATTGTGTTAAAAATAGTACTGCATTTATCTGCTTATTTATTTGTTTACTGAAAATTGGAAGCTTTCTCTCTGTCTCTCCCTGTCTGCAGTTAGTTTATTCATCTCACTTCATTGTTATTCGGTGTAGATGTCTTAGCCTAGAGGGATTTTTTCGTGCCTTAACATCTTAGTCCCTTATCTCTGAAATTATTTCTACTGAATAGTTGCAAACTGGAGCATTTTGATTAGCTTTTGCATACCCTACATATTCTTTACTATAAGCTGAGATAAGTACAAACGTGCAGTGTTATAAGATAGTACTGAATTTTTTTTTTCTGTTTATTGTTTCACTGAATGTTGTCTTAAATTAGTACTGCATTTATCTGCTTATTTATTTGTTTACTGAAAATTGGACGCTCTCTCCCTGACTCTCCCTCCCTGCTGTTAGTTTATTCATCTCACTTCATTGTTATTCTGTGTAGAAGTCTTAGCCTAGAGGGATTGTCTGTGCCATAAAGTCTTAGTCCCATATCTTTGAAATTACTTCTGCTGAATAGTTGCATGTTGGAGCTGTTTGTTTAGCATTTGCATACCCTTAATCAACTTTATTACAAGCTGAGAAAAGAACAGACTTGTAGTGTAATATGATAGTACTGCATTTTGTTTTTTCTGTTTCTTGTTACATCGAATATTGTGTTGAAAATATTACTGCATTTATCTGCTTATTTATTTGTTTACTGAAAGTTGGACGCTCCCTCTCTGTCTCTCCCTGTCTGCAGTTAGTTTATTCATATCACTTCATTGTTTTTCGGTGTAGAAGTCTTAGCCTAGAGGGATTCTCAGTGCCTAAAAGTCTTAGTCCCTTATATCTGAAATTATTTCTGCTGAATAGTTGCATACTGGAGCTGTTTGGTTAGCTTTTGCATACCCTACATCAACTTTATTGCAAGCTAAGATAAGTACAAACTTGCAGTGTTATAGCATAGTACTGAATTTTATTTTTTCTGTACCATTGTTTCATATGAATTATGTGTTAAATATAGTACTGCATTTATCTGCTTGTTGTTGTTTACTTAAATTTACAGCTCTCCCTCTGTCTCTCCTATGTAGTTAGTTTATTCATCTGACTTCTGAAATTTCTCCCATTGATTGTAGAAGTTACTTAGCAGCCACAGATGGATTCTCTGTTTCCATGCTTCAAATCTTAGTTCCTTTATCTCACAGGGTATTTCTGCTGAATAGTTTGCATACTGGAGCTGTTTGGTTAGCTTTTGCATACCCTACATCAACTTTATTACAAGCTAGAGAATAGAGTACAGATTTGTAGTTTATAAAAATAGTACTGAAT
>NW_025056371.1:0-7183 GCF_019279795.1 Protopterus annectens | reverse complement strand
ATTAAAATTATTCTAGTGGCAGCAAGGATATGGGGGAAGAGACTAAACAAAGATAATACAAAACTTAAAAAATTGAAGCTTTGTTATATGGATATGAATAGTAAGATACAAGCATTTAAAAATGTGTTAGTCCTTTAGTCTTATACACAGATCAGGATTTTTTTTAACCAAAAAAGGTTTAGAATTAAAAAAAGCTGAAGGACTTTATCCCAGCAAGAGTCAAGTGATAAGCAGATTCTTCCAGTAGAAAAAGAGGGGAAACCCAAAAGGGGTTTTAGGTAAAAAACACTCAAAACATACACCAAAAAACAAAATTCGGGGAAAAGGGGAATGATGAAACACGGGGGCTCAAAACAAGGAGAGACGGGGATTTTGGATGCAGACCTTTAAGGAGAATAATAATCATACTGAATATTATATCCGTAAAGCAGCAGAAAGCATGCTAAGAACTAAACCAACACTGGAATGGAGAAAGGAGATTCTGCTGACAGGGATGACTGAAATTAGAAGTTATGTACTCACCATAACGTTCCATCTGAGTAGGTGTATTCATTTGTCTGCAACCTGTGGGTTATGGATCCGATATCGGATCCGAACCGGCATGGTTTTCCAGCTATGGATCCAAGCTCTCAGCTCCTCCCCTCACCCATAATGCCCTGCTCTACCCTCATGACCTCAGATCGAGTTTCCCAAAAGCAACAATACCCAAAAAGGGTAACAAGGAATATGCAGGAAACTGAAAGGCCAGGGGATAGGGGGGGGATGGGCAGAAAAATGAATACACCTACTCAGATGGAACGTTATGGTGAGTACATAACTTCTAAATCTGAAGTAGGATATTCATTTGTCTGCAACCTGTGGGACAGAGTCCCCAGCTACCTGAATCTTGGGCGCCATCATGGAAGGATATTCCGAGCACCGCTGAGCCAAAGGATGCTCTACCCCTAGATGCAAGATCCAACTTATAGTGAGAAATAAATGTATGAGATGAAGCCCACGTGGCTGCTGCACAAATATCATCTAGAGGAATCCTAGCCTTGAAGGCTGCCGAGGTAGATACTGACCGGGTTGAATGGGCATGAACACCCGGGGCCCTTTCCCGAGCTTGATAAGCCAAAAAATCCCGGAAACCCCGGGGAAAAAACTTTGAAAATTTCTTGCCCAAATTTTTTTGAAAAAAATAAAATTGGTTGCCTTGACCCCTGTTGTTGGAAAAAAACTGTTCCCGGAAAAGGAGGTTTGTTTAAATTATTTGTTTTCATATTGGGGAAGAAAACAGGGACGTTAAACGATTGATTGATGTTTGCTACAGAAGCGATTTTAGGAAGGAAGGAGGGGTTGGTACTGAGGGAGACAGGGTCCGGATGAAATACCAAGTAAGGAGGTTTAGCTGATAAAGCTTGAAGTTCAGAAACTCTCTTGGCTGATGTAATGGCTCCCAAAAAAGGCTGTCTTGTAGGACAAGAATTTGAGATCCACCGAGCCGCTGGCTCAAAAGGGGAGCGGTCAAGGCCTGTAGGACCAAAGAAAGGTCCCAAGGAGGAACTGCTTGTTTATAGGGGCCTGAGAAGGAAAGTACCTTTAAGAAATGTTTTCACAATTTGGCTGACATAAGAGGATTAGACTCTTGACCAATGTGATAGTGAGGAATTGCCGCCAGTTGAACTTTGACTGTGGAACTGCTGGCACCATCATTAAAGAGAGAGGTTAGAAAATCAAGCACTACAGGGAGAGGAACCGTGAAGGGATATAGGCCTTGCCGCTCCGCCCACACAGAGAAACGCTTTCCATTTGCTTCGTTAAACCTTTCTAGTGGATGTTTTATGACCCGCCACCAAAATAGCCTTTACCGTTGAAGAAATACCGAGTCCTTATCAAGAGTGGAACTGGAGCAGCCAAGCGGTCAGCTTCAGGTTGTCCAGGTTCGGAGGAGGAATGCAGGATGGATGGGATATCAGATCCGAATGGGATCTAGAATCCAAGGAGGATTCACCGAGTGAGACCTTAGGAAGGGGAACCAGATCTGTCGAGGCCAGAATGGAGCAATGAGAATCATTCTGCAACCCACCCGAGAGGCTTTCTGAAGAACTTGCAGCATCAGAGGCAAGGGTGGATAGGCATACAGAAGACCGGGTGGCCAAGCATGCACCAGAGCGCTCTTGGGGTACCTCCGGAGGAGGTATTAGAGCAAAAACTGTCGACTTGGTGTTTGAGGGAGAAGCAAAAGATCGCATGAAGGGGTTCCCCACCGCGAATATTTCCCGCTACTTGACAATTGAGAGACCACTCGTAAGGGGTCAGAATGGTGCGACTGAGCTTGTCCGCTAGGATGTTGGACCGACCCGAATGTGCTATGAGAAAGGTGGAGATTGCCCATTCCCAAACTCTCATGGCCTCTGACAAAGAGGGTAAGACCTTGTTCCCCTTGCTTGTTGATGTACCAGACAACAGACATTTGTCCGATTGAATCGCAATTGTTCCCAAGGGAAGAAAGTCCTGAAGTGCTAGCAACGCTAAGAGCACTGCTCTCATCTCTAGAACATTGATATGCAGTAAGGTCTCTGAATCGCTCCACGTGCCTTGGACTGTCCGCTCAAAGTGCCCCCCACCCGAGGCGGAGGCGCCGTGGTCACCGTGGCGAGAGGGGAGAACCAAAAAATGGGCGACCCTGGGGGAGAGCCGGGTGATGCAGCCACCACACGAGGGACCACTTACAAGCCTTGCTGATCGCTATGGGATGATGCATGGGAGAGCAAGGTATGACCACTGTACTAAGAGCGCCCACTGTAGAATGCGCAATTGAGCCTGGCAAGAGGAAGAAGTGCTATAGCCGGCCATGGACCCTAGAGCCCTCAGGACCAACTCCGCTGGAACAGAACTTGAATGGAGAATGGCCCGCACCTGGAGCTGCAGATTTAGAACTCTGTCCGCAGTGAGGAAGGCTCAGAACTCCTTGTGTCTGGTCTGGCCCCTATGAAATCTAAGAGCTGTGTGGGCCAGGTTGGATTTTTTGTATTTATTGTGATGCCCAGAAATGGAGCAAGATGGAGAAAGGAGTCTCGCCAAGAGAAGTAGATGCCTTGTTGGTGCGGTAAGGAGCCAGTCGTCCAGGTAGGGAAAGACCTGCACCCCCTGAAGCCTCAGATGGGCCGCTACCACTGCTAGTACTTTGGAAACACCCTGGGGCTGTGGTGAGACCAAAGGGAAGGACCCGAACTGGTAGTGACTGGCTCCCAGCCGAAGCGGAGAAACCTCCTGGGCCTGTCCATCAGGATGTGGTAGTACGGCCCTTGAGATCTATCGAGCACAGCCAGTGATTTTCTCCGAGAAGGGGGAGAATAGATTGCAGAGTGACCATTGGGAATTTTTCTTTGGGGACTGCCAGATTCAAGAGAGAGAGGTCTAGGATTGGTCTTAGTTCCCCGCCTTTTGGCACAAAAAAGAATCTGGAGTAGAACCCTGGTCCGATCTGCTCTGGCGGCACGGGCTGGATGGCTCTTTTCTTTAGCAGATGGCCAATTTCTGCCAAAGCGCCTTTGACCGGGTGGACGCCTGGGAGGGACCTCAACTTTGGAAGGTGAAGGAAAGGAATGCGATACCCCCTGGATATGATTTGGAGAACCCAGCGGTCCGATGTTATGGACTCCCATGCCGCTAGGTGCCCGAACCCCCCCGACTGCCTCCAGAGTAGAGCAGTCGGGCAACCCTCAGGGTTGCTGCGCGGCCGCTCAGAGAAAGGTTCCTGGACCCAAGTTTCTGGGAGCCCCTCTGCCTCTAGGGCGGGGGCCCTCCCTGTCCTCCTCTGCCACGGAAGGACTGGTTGTCCGAGCAGGCTGGGACTGCTGCGATTTCCCGGAACCACATCTTCTTCTGACCCTTTTGGTTCCTAGAATAGGGCCTCTGGGGTGCAGAGAAGCGATTCCGACGGCAGACAGCGCCTTCCGCCTTCTCGCTCTGGGTCAACGCCTCAAGGGGTCTTGCCAAACAGAGCAGAACCATCAAAGGGGCGCAAACGACGCCTTGAAGGGCTCAGAAAATCGAGGACGGAGCCAGGCCTGACGCCTAGTGACCAGTCCTGTCCTCGAGCTCTAGCGGCGCCCGTAGCATGGGAGAGTAGCCGAAAGAAGTATTTGTGACTGACCTAAGAGTGGCCATTTTGGTGGAGTGCAGAACTCTGTCCTCCTCCGAAATGGACTGGGGATGCAGCTTTCCCTTAAAAAGGGTCTCGCTGCATCCAAAAACATGTGCCAAATAGTTCAGCCCTTACCGAGAAGGTCCCCGAACTGAACATCCCCTTCCCCAAGGGGTCCATCATCTGAGGCTCCTTGCTCGGTGGGTGGACTGAAGGACTCTCCTGAGCCAGGTCGCTTTTGGCCGCCGCCATCAACATGGCATCTACAGGGGGCCCCTTCCTCCAATGGCTCCTGTCGGGGGGCGGACTAAGGATCCTATAGGGTTTTTTGGGAATTGCCTCCACGGTGTCCGGTTCCTTCCACGGCCTGGTGGTGATAACGTCCACCAAGGGGTCCGCAGGGGGGGGACACCCAAGAGGTAGACGGGCCCGCTTCAATGCCTCCAAGAACACGGACTCGTCCGAGGAAGACTTGGGGCAGACCACCCCCCAACGGAGATTTCCATGATGTCTCCAAGGAGACATCCTCGGGGTGACCGTGGGGAGCCTTCCCTTCCTCCAAGTCCGTGTCTTCAGTGAGAGACTCGGGGAGTCAATGTGCCTCCTGACTAGCTATGAGGGCCTCCTCTGGGGGCTGTCAGAGGAGTCCTCGCAGCAGCAATTTGCTCCATGGGAGCAACTTGGGGCACAGAAACGGGCTGTCCCAGGGGCCGGATGGTGGAAGCCTGGCCCAGTGCAGAGGGAGCGGACGGAGCCAGCAAATGCCGGGGTCCGGAGACCCTCAACAGAGCCCTCCACTACATCAAAAGCCCAAAGGGGGGCCGACCACCAAAGGATCCGACAATCGGGTCCCCTCGGATCCGAAGAGTGGATCGGAGCCGGCGCCGCACCGGATCCGGGACAGTGCGCCCGACACAGACGGCGCCAAGGAGCACTGATCCCCCGGATCCGGCTCGGATCCAGGCTCCGAGATCGGGTCCGACGCACTCGGGCAGGGTCGGATCCGGCACCAAGTACTATCGGCCCCACCTCCCCCGCCCGCTGCTCGGCTCCCGCTGCTCAACCCGGATAGCGGGTCGGAGAAGGAGCAATAGGCTTAAAAGGGTGTTGAGCTCCCCGAGGGGGAGGCAAGAGCACTCCCATCTGCATCTGGGCCTGGATGAACCTTCTCATCATCCGTCCAGATCAGCATCAGAAAGGCTAGGGTAGATCTCGAGAGGCTACCGAGGTAGGCCTGGAATGCCTCCTCGATAGCCTCGACGGAGATCGGGTCTCCCCCTCCTCAGGACCCGTGAGAAGCACAGGGACCGGAGCCGAAGGAGGAGACCCGAACGGAGCCGGGAGAAGCCTGGCTGGCGGGGGCCAAACAGAGGTCTCGGCCCGCCGCCAGGTGCTTCTCCCCCCGTCCTTTAGCTGCATCCTCTCCCCTCCAGAAGCGGGGGTTTGAGTCCCAGGAGCAGGAGGGGTGCCACAGGGGGGAAAAACTGCAGCAGGAGTCTCAAGGAGCGGAGGTCGGAGCCGAGTCCGGCGGTAAAAGACCCGCCAAGACCAGCTTGGACCTCCGCTCCTCAGTGCCCTGGGGTTGAACCCTGCACAAATGGAACAACCAGATGTGAGGTGTTCAACCCCAAGACATTTAAAACACCGAGTGTGGCCATCAGCCGGTGAGAGCTTATGGCCACACTCGGAGCATTTTGAAAATATAGACTTAGACTGTTCAGCCATAATCTATAAAACCTAAAGTTACAGAAAAGTAACTTTAAAAAACAAAAAGCACACAGGCCTACACACACACCTACAAGCGAGGGAGGGGAAAAAAATTATTACTGTAACTTAAAATAAACTTAAAACAGTCTATATTAACGGGAAACCTACTACTTTCACACAAATTTAGTTAAAGAAACAAAAAATTCTCTGTTTTTAAACAAGAAAATAGTCCACTTAGCTGAGAGCTATGTATCCACATCCAGTTACCAGCGCGGCAAACAAGATCTGAGGTCATGAGGGTAGAGCAGGGCATTATGGGTGAGGGGAGGAGCTGAGAGCTTGGATCCATAGCTGGAAAACCATGCCGGTTCGGATCCGATATCGGATCCATAACCCACAGGTTGCAGACAAATGAATATCCTACTTCAGATTTATGGATACAGACCATGGCAAGAGGGGGCTGGAATTTATTGGAGAAAACTGGCAAAGGACTCAAGATATTAGGAGCAAATAACTAAAGAGGGAAAGATGATAAAATAGGAAGACACCAAGAACTTATTTGGACTGCCGGTTACAGATTGCCTTCCCTATCAAGGATTGATATTGGGGGGGGGGGGGGCTAAACAAAAGACCAGCACTAATAGAGTTTTTAGTACAATCTAGAACAGAAGCTGCTGTTAAAAAAGGAATAATTACTACAGCATACAAATACTGCATGATAACTATAAGAATCAGTCAGAGGAGTTTGGAAAGGATTGGGAAGTGAGATTTAGGATTTTTGCTTGGAAATGTTTACATAGATCGTTTTATACCCAAAGTAGACTCCCGAGAATTTTTCCTCAGGTAGACAGCAAATGCTGGAGGTGTGACAGGGAAGAAAGAGGTACAGTAGAGAGTCGATTATTCAAAATGTCAATTATCTGAATTGCAGCCTTCCAAAGATTTCAGGCAGAAAAAATCATAAAGTCTAAATACATAAATGTTATACGTATTTGCTTGTGTGCGTTTTTTGAGCATGTAGCCTGCTTGTGTGTAAAGAATATTCTCTAATGTCCACTGGAATCGCTGAGTGGTTGAAAAGTATACTCCCTGCATGCAGAAAAAACAAGATTTTAGAATTTTTTTTACCTGGTTCAATTATATGTTTGATTATCCAACCTCACTAGGTCCCAATTAGTTTGGATAATCGACTTTCTACTGTAATTGAGAGCATATTTTCTGGGAGTGTAATGAGTTGGCAGACTTTAAAGATTCCCTACAGACTAACTCTATCAGAGACACTGAGTGAGCAAAGCAACTAGGGAGATGATTTTTCTAATATGAACAGAATTAATTTTCCCCCAA
>NW_025056370.1:0-7877 GCF_019279795.1 Protopterus annectens | reverse complement strand
GACTTGCAGACATTGACCCACCCAGTTTGCCTTCATTTCTCCCTTCGCCAAGGGCAGAATCATGCCTTTTGAACTTGGTTGACTTCTTCAAAACAGTCACCAAGGCTATTGATGAGGAAAGGCAGTCCACATACAGCCTACTCTTGACCTTTGCAGCAAAGGTTGCTTTTTTTGACACACAAATACCCCACTTCGGTATATTGTAGAAAAACTTACCAGCTTTTAAATGTAAAACCCATATGTCACAAGATGGGTTGCAAACTGGCTTAAGGATTGCGAACCCACAGGGTTAGAGTTGCTGGCTTCTATGTCAGACTCCAGCCGTCACAAGGTGTCCCCACAGGGCTCGGGTCCTGGCCCCCCTATTAACGGCATCTACTTCGGTCAGAAGTACACAGGCCAACATGTGGAGGATCTCTTTGAGCTGACAAAGTTTGCAGGTATTCTACTGCAAACTGGCCTAGTGGAAAGTGCGCATCGGATTAACCTGATATCCTTCAGAAGGGACTCCTCACGGAACCATGATAGCTGGTAAAAGCCAGAGCCATGGCCTGAAGTTAAACGCCAAAATGTATATAGTCATGGGTTCCCTTCCGGAAAAACAAGGTAAACCCAAGCTACCATATAGGCGCAATCCACTCAAGCTACTGGCAGAAGAGGTTATCAGGGACCTGGGGACCCAGGTTGACAGTGGCCTTTCTTTGACACACTCACGCTAAGTTAAACATGGTTAGAAAGATCTCTCTACATTGCCTCACCTGATCATGAAGGGATTCGCTGATCCAGATCTATGTGAGGTCATTGAAACCCCGGTACTCCCTTTCAAGTACTCAGACCAATGATTGAGTTCAATGCCCCATTCGGGATGTATCTCACCCGACATCTGCTGCAGCAATTGACCGAGACCCCCAAAAGTTCCTCGCTACAAAAAGGATAAGGTGGACTCTTGCAAAAACTGCTCATATGCTGCCAGATTGAAGAAACTCCAGCTCTTGTTCTAGTCGCGATGTACCGCCTGCTCAGAGAGGTGACATGTGTGCCTGACATGACAAGACCATGTCCAACCCCAATTAATGGACATGCTCCACCTCAAAAAATCCAAATCCACCTCAAACCACTCAGAGCAAGTTTACTCTTACCGAACCTTGAAGCACCTGGATATAAATAGTGGACGTGCTGGAGTGGGATAGATTTATCACCAGAGACTCTCTATGCTGTGGAATAAAAATCCCGGGTCCATGTGAGGCAGAGCATTCCTTGTTGGCGGCACTGTTCAGCAGAGAAATCTTTGGACCTATGGATGGGAGATCATAGTGTTTTGCCCTGGAATCATCTCTGTGTCATCAAGCTGGAGCCAGAGGCACAACAAAACCTAATAATGTAAGGCACAGTATTTTTCATATAAGGGGTGGTGTGTAAGCTAATAAAATCCTTTGGGCTAGGCTTATAAATGCCTTAGGGCAGATAGCCTAGTATAAACCTATGAACCTATGAACCTATCAATGACTGTAAATGCATCCCCAGTGAAACAGTAGGCCCACAGTAAAAAACTCTGGTTGCCACAGCCAAGCCAAAAGCCGTGGTCAAACAAGGCTTCCAGGGTCAACAGAGACCAGGTACACATGAAGACCTAGAAGATGAGACTGGGAGAGAAATCACAACAGTTCTTAGGAATTTATTAGGGGCTCTAGCACCCTCAAGAAGAGGAGTGAAAATAACTTGAGTTGAAAAAGCGACTAGGAATGGAGTCCCACAGGGTTCGGGTCCAGGAGCCCTTCTACTTTTAAAATATCTACTTCTATGAAGTTCAGGCCAACACAAAAGCGACCTTTGGGCTGACAAAGTTCGGCAGAGACGATTCCAAGTTAGGAGCTATTAACTCCCCTAAGTAATGCGCGTTGACATCCCACTGCCAGACAGGCTCCTACTGGAGTATATCCAACCGCCGACTGGTGTGTCGCGAACCATGGTATCTTTAAGCTTAATGCCAAAAATGTGTCATCATCCCCTTTTAGGAAAAACCCAGTTCCCCAAGTGGAATTACCGCATTGATGGTAGTCCACTGAACACACAGAGAAGGTGTTGCCAAAAGATCTGGGCACAGAGGTTGACAGCAGCCTCTCGCTTGGACCAACACCTATATTGCCACTGTAGTGAAAAAGTCCTTCTCGTAAGCGCTTCATCTCATTACTATGGGCCTTGCATCGCAGGAAAAAGAGATCATTGTCTCCCCTCACTCTCTCACCACATTAGGCCAATCATTGAGTATTAATGTTTCCTCCCATTTGGCATGTATCTCACTTAGATACCTGCGTGTAACAAGTGGAGAGCCAAAAAGTACCTCACAAAGAGAATCCTAGGCCTTAAACAACACTTTTCCCGCATGGACAGACCCCTGAAAAAAAAAAAAACTAAGCAGCTATTTTCATTAAACCCATACTTCCAGCCTACTTAGAGGCTTCATTTCTGGGTTTCTGGACTGTTACAAAGCCATATCTGACTCCAGCCCTGTTGGAAAATGCGCTACATCTGAAGAAATCCCAATCCCACTGCAATTGGCCCACCACACAGTCCAGAGAGACCCCCAACCTCACATACTACCACAATCAGTTAGAACATGCCAGAGGGACAGGTTCATAACCCAGAGACTGCTCCATGCTAAGTGAATCAGGACCTTTCCCATACATGTCAAACAGAGCACCTCACCCAAGTCCTCCTCTCTTCAAGATAAAATCCTTTGGATGAGTAGATGGGAAATAGAAAATTCACCCCTGGGGATCAAATACCCAGTGGCTGTCTCTACCTCGACAGAGGCTCGAACTAAGGTCAGCACCGATGCCAGGTAATCTGGCATGCTGCTAGGCTTTGTAAAGGTTCCAGGTGCATTAAGTATGGCCTAGTACACACACCTATGAACCCACCTTATATAATATGGGCAGTCATTGCTAGCTAAGATCTTGAGTTTAGTCTAGATCATTTTATATATTGGGTTTTCCAGTATTATATTGGGTACAACCGGCTAGGCTTCTAAAGACCTTTTGGGTCAATACGCCTAGTGCAAATCTCACCTAAGTATGAACCTATATGGCAAGTAACAACAGTATTCTTGCTTTCAGTCATCTAATTTTAGAGATGATAATGTTATTTTGTGTGTTGGTGTACACTCAGCACTGCATGATTTTCAGATAACTTCATTGCTGCCATAGCCCTGAAGAATTTAAAAAGCAGAGGTAATTTTAGGGAGGAAGCAAGCTCAGCAGCAGGTGGCATTACATTTGCCACAGAGCTGGAGTTCCCTTCCTGGATATACAAACAGAAAGCAAACAAGGTATCGCCAACTCAGACTGGACAACAACATATAAAATCTAGTTCAGGCATAATGTTTAATCAGCAAAAAAAAAGGGTAGGGTGAAGAATAATTAGACATTTCCACACTATGCCGCTTTCAATACTAAGTGTACTCGATTTAAGACAGTAGCTCCTAAAAATAGCACCCACAGTATCAGTGTGTGGATGTGCTGCCAAATTAATTCACCAATTCTCAGTCAGGGCATAGGAGAATAAATAACAGCTTAATAAACACCCCTGGCTGCAGGTAATTAGGATGCTTACACAAGGGAACTACAAATAGTTTAGAGACAACAAAAGATGGGCACAGCAGTTGTGCAGTTGCCTATGGCTCATAGCAGAAAAACACAATGGAAGCACACACCCTGCTACTGTTCAAGCGCCTTCCTTCCTTAAAACAAGCTGAAGGCAGCATAACACTTGGCAAGCTATCAGCGGGCTGCAGAAAGGCATGGAGAGTGTAGTACGGGCCTTATGGGACAGACTCCAAAATATATGTAATCAGTAATACAACAGATTGTTTTTCATATAGCCCATTGTTTATCAGTATTCTATGTGGAGCAATACCTAGCTGGTCAAATTAAGAATATTCTGTAATAATACAATATGAGCAACCTATGACAAAGCATATTGTGCGGGTTAGAACCAGGCTGGCTCCCATCCCTCAGGGGCCACAAAATGGAGTGTAGTGCAAGTAATGCCTATATCATTACCA
Source organism: Protopterus annectens (assembly GCF_019279795.1). Taxonomy (NCBI): domain Eukaryota; kingdom Metazoa; phylum Chordata; order Ceratodontiformes; family Protopteridae; genus Protopterus; species Protopterus annectens. The sequence goes on along the minus strand of NW_025056370.1, from coordinate 3,814 downwards.
AACACTGTCCTACAATGCATGTAAAGCCTCAAAATGCACACATAACGTTCATCACAGACTGGTACTTCCTTAAGAAGAAGCAGTTTCCTCTGCAGGAGAAGGGTACCCGCTTTCTACTTATAGCTTCAGGTTAGGTCTGTACTGAAGAAAACAGTGGAGCGGGATGAAGCTTCGCGGTAATCTCACACAAATATGTACTCACACGTGGCTTTTAGTTAAATTTCGCGGCAAGGCTCATTTAGCAGTAGCAGCAGCAGCTTCTACATGTGTGCAGGGCAAGGACATCAATATAGGATAACATCAAGAAATTTGGAAGATGGAAGTAGATCGCGCTGATGAAACTTAGCTGAAAAAATAACCTCTTCTACCACACATTCCAACATTTTTTCTTTATTTTTGCAGAATGGGTGTAACCTGTAAGACACACAATGCACCTTCCAACATTACCTTTGTTGACTGGGAGCTTCCTTGTATGTTTGATCACCTGATACCTTGTTGGTGCTCTTCCATGTGAATGGAAACACATGTCTTATACATCACCTCCTGGACAACATGGGTGACATTACCTTACAATGTATTTTGCGCAAAAAGGTATAATTATGTAAAATTTGTGTTAAAAGCCTAGATACATTAATATGATATTTACACTGAGTGCGCTCACACATTGAAGTTTGCTGAGCTGTACACCCCTCTTCCATAATCCTTACTGTTGACGCATTCGCCATGGTGATACTTTACATCAAGGGTTCAAATGGCATTTTGACATGATGCAAGTTCTTGCACTGTAGTGCCATTCTTCTTCAGCAGGCAGAGTGCGCCGTCCATCAGTAGGGTACATGGCCCATTTCACCCGTGGCATTGACCTCCTTACAGCTAAGGCGCAAAACAGACACCACCATGAACACCTGCACAACAAAGACTGTAACCTCTTATAGACAAGGCAGAAATGGAACATGGTTGGCACAAAAGATTTCCATCCCAAGTGAATCCTATACTTTACTTTGAAAATACTTCCTTTGCATGTCAAGCAATACTACACAAGGTCTGTATTCAATAATATACTCTTTAAAATGAATAGCCAGGGAAATCATAAATCTTTTGGCATATATAGCATGGTGCTTTCTGACCATGGAGCTTTAACTCATTCAACAGTGCTCTCAGGATTAGCTGGGAGTTATGCATCCTCAACGTCTTTGAACTGCTCTGGTTGCCTAGTATATATACCCATATGACTTTATCAACAGCCTTAATATACAATTACCAGTACTACCTTCCATTGATGTGCAGCATGCTGCATATAGAATATATATGCAGACAAATACATCTGTTTATTGGATGAATGCATCCCTATAAGCCACACATCTCTTGAATGTCATCATTACTGCATACAGTTTAGTTTATTACTTCACTACTATTTTTCCTTTCCTGTGAATATCCCCCACTGTGTTTTTTAACCCAGTAAGGATACTCAACTATATACACACACATAAGCAAGGTACCTGCAAAACAAGCATTTAACTGTTTACTTTTTATGAAGTAAAGAAAACAACAAATAGATGTGCTGCTTGTACTCTCCAAGTAAAAGTATCATGAAATGAAACTGGGCGCTTTGTACCTCCGTAGTACCAAGAATGAAAACCTGCATTGTACTCCAGCAAAAGTACCACATGAATGAAACTCGTGTTGTACTCTCCAAAAGTACCGCTACATGAATGAAACTGCATTGTACTCTCCAAAGTACCATGAATGAAACTACTGTGTTGTACTCTCCAAAGTACCATGAACAGAAACTGCATTGTACCGTCCAAAAGTACCATGAATGAAACCGCACAAAATTGTACCTCCAGAAGTACCACATAAATTAAACTGTGGCAAGTTGTACCTCCAAAAGTACCATGAATGAAACTACTGTGTTGTACTCTCCAGTAAGTACTAAGAATGAAAACTGGCGCTGTGTGTACAAAATTCCCAAAGTATCACTCTAATGAAACTAAGCGCTGTAATTTCCAAAGTACCACATGAATGAAACTGTGTTGTAGTCTCTAAAGTACCATGAATGAAACTGGCGCTGTACTCTCCAAAGTACCGGGAGAATGAAACTGCATTGTACCTCCAAAGTACCTCATGAATGAAACTGCTTTGTACTCCAAAATACCATGAATGAAACTGGGCGCGCTGTACTCTCCAAAGTACCATGAATGAAAACTCGCGCTTGTACTTCCAAAATACCAGTGAATGAAAACTGCGTTGTACTGTCCAAAGTACCATGAATGAAAACGCGCTGTATCACTCTCCAAAAATACCATGAATGAAACTGCGCTAGAATTCCTCAAAGCGTCACTTAATGAAATGGTACACTCCAAAGTACCATGAATGGTAAAACTTACCTGTTCCAAATCATTTAATTCATCTCTTACTGCTTTATTTAACTATTGTTGACGCTTTGTTTACTATTAATTTCAATAATAATGATGTATGGGAGGTAGACAGACCCTTTGACCAACCTGAGCTCCACAGGATAAGACACAAAACAGAAAATTGTAACAGAATAAAAGAATTATACCTTCTGAAAAGAATGTCAAACAGTTTGGCAAAATGCATGGAATTCAAGCAAGATGATAGTTGATAAAAATATAAGAAATGGAAATGAGGTCAAATTACAACTACTAGTTTGCATGTAAGAATGGCATTATTGCTAACACCTGAAATATTTGTATGTATGTACATATGTAAAATGTATCCACTATCAATTACTTTTCATACAGTCTGTTATTAGTGTTGCTTGTTAGTTTGTGTGTGTGTGTGTGTGTGTGTGTGTGTGTGTGTGTGTGTGTGTGTGTGTGTGTGTGTGTGTGTGGATGATGTAGGTGCGATGAAGTTGCTACAGATTTTCCTCATTTTATGAAATACATTGCTTTGGACAGTTGCGTCTTGCAAAGAAATACTTACGTTAACTAACAAATGTCCAAAAGGCCAAAATAGCTTCAAAATGTCATGCAGCGCCAACTGAATCTAATCAGTGCTCTAAAAGTATTTTCATTAGCTGATGCTGTATAGTTGTCCTTCAGAAATCACACTACAACTATTTGTCTAACAGTGATTCCATCCTACTGGATTTCTCACTTTTTTTCTATTTATCCGCCGTGGGAAAAATGTTTCTTTCAAGTTTCACATCTTTCCTGCCTGCTTTTGACTGAAGTGTTGCAGTTATATTAATTGATTAGCATTTGAAAGTTTACAAATGCAGTTTATACATTTCAATTACATACTTTCTTTTCAGTACCATTCCTAGAATATTAGTAGGTAATTATAGGTACTTTTTACTAAGATATAGTAAAAATGAAGTGCTGCAACCAAATCTCTGCCATCATAACCCTATATTCTGACAAGTTATACTACTTACTTTTCATGCATATATGTATGCATGTTTGTATGCATGTATGTATGTAAATATCGACGCACATTTATATTCATGTAAGGTTTTAAATAAATATCCCTTTGTGTGTTGCTGACAGACTGGAAATTTTAGGCATTCTTGACGAAAATTATACCTCAGATATGATACATATCTGATAATGCAGACCGTGAGTTCACAGACCTATTAATCACGTTCAGGTAAGCTACATGATATCATATCATACAACACAGTTTTGTTTAGTCTGTATGACAAAACCTAAAACTTATATACAGATGCAGTAATGTCATCCCGGAAGAATGAGCCAGCGAATATAATGCCTGCCGGCACACTTACGACCCGCAAGTCCACCCCAGCCCTGGAATGAGAAATATTCTACTTACACAAAATGTACTGTCT
>NW_025056369.1:0-8494 GCF_019279795.1 Protopterus annectens | reverse complement strand
ATTAAAAATAAGAGGACACATCTTACACCTTTTTTTGTGAAGAAAAAATAAATGACCTTGTGTGGTTGAAGAGGTAATGCCACCACACAGGGTCAGTTAACACGACTCTTCTAACAGGTCACAAAATAAAGGTCATGGCTATAGGGCTTGGCTACTCCTTTTTTCCAGTATCAAATAAACTCTTTGGATGATTTTGCATCCAGCTACATTCACAATAGACTCTGACTGGACCTTCCATCCTCAGGAATCACAACTCTTCGGGTACGGCCTGAGCTCTACCCCATGATGAACCTCCCTTTTGAGGAACAAACTTCCTGTTTTCTGATCCCAGGCTACAGTCTTTTACACATTTAATTCCCATCCGTTATCACAGTAATACAATTCATTGCCTTACTAAATTGAAATTGCATTGAGGACACAGTGGATACAAGCCCCACTTTAAACATATTTAAAAGTATATCCACAATTTTCAGCAATATTTCCCAGTGTGTGTGTGTGTGTGTGTGTGTGTGTGTATATATGTGTGTGTGTTTGTGTGTATATAAGATATATGTGTGTGTGTCTGTGTGTGTGTGTGTGTGTGTGTGTGTGTGTGTGTGTGTGTGTGTGTGTGTGTGTGTGTGTATATATATATATATATATATATATATATATATATGTATATATGTATATATATATTCTATATATATAAAGTATATATATATATATATATACATAGATATATATATTCATATCTATATATATATGGTGTATATATATATATATATATATATATATATACATATATATATATATATGTGTGTGTGTGTGTATATTAGGTCTGTGTCTGTGTGTGTATATTAGGTCTGTGTGTGTATATATATATATATATATACATATATATATATATATATATATATATATATATACAGGCAAGTATATATAGAGCCACAGAATCCCAGAAGCTCAAACCTGAAGATCAAAATCCTGAGACCAAAACTTGAAATTCAAAATCCCAAAATCATAAAATTAAAATCCTGAGGTCTCTGATATCAATATTATTATTCTGCACAAGTGGCAGCAAGTCATATACCCTTCAACTATGCAGGCAAGACCACCTCACACTTATCATTACTAAGAACATCTGTACCGCACCTCCGCCACACCCGGGCGCAATCTGGAGCTGATATATTTAAGCATCAGGTTGTAAGTAGGGCTTTAATTTCGCTTATACCCGTAGAACAGTAATATAGTTTAAAGTTTTATTTCAAGGTATCGGGTGTTGAACAGGTGCGTTAGTATCCCGTGTGTTTTCTGCATTTTATTTTCAGGATTTTGGCTTTCAGGATTTTGTAGTACTTATATATATATATATATATATATATATATATATAGTAATATATAGGCAGTATATATATATATATACACCATGGTCCTAATCATGCACCCGCTTTAAAGCTTGAGATGTATGGAATACTCCATACAATCAGGTCTCAGATCGTAATTCTTTGTAGTGGATGGAGCTTTATCTCTTTTATGTACTACTAGTTACAGAATATAAAGATGATAAGGATTTTACTGGCTTTCAAATCCATTAAAGTACTTAACGAGTACTGTCAGAAAGACAATGTAACTCAGATTTGGTGCTTACAGTCACTTCCAGCATTCTCCTTAATTGTCCTGGATTTTGTTTTCTACAATCACTGAGGTCTGAAGTCACTAACAATGACATATTTGAGTTTCCAGACTAGACTTTAAAATGCAGACAAACATAAATCTTGTTATTCTAGCTACTTTCTAAATTTATAAAAGGAAGTTAGGGACCTGTTATTGGCACAGGCAACATGGAGAAACAAATTGTTGCTGTCATCTGCTAGTCAGATTTTTACTGAACAGAGTGACTCAAACTTAAGTTAAGCAGGGTTTGATTAACATTAAGATCGGGTCTCACACTATAGTAGTTAATATAACCACTGCTAGTTTTCCAGATATTGGTGCCATACCTGTCAGCCTATTAGCACAAGAAATCTGGACAAAGTCAAAATAATATGGGGTGAGAGCAAAGTGGAGCCCTGATTTTGTGCAAACCCGGGGCCCCGCCCCATGCAGCTCCACCCTCTGCTGCCTCACCACTCAGTCCCACACCCCGCCCATGCAGCCTATTCCAGTGTCCCACTTGGCTATTTTTCCTATTTGTCATAGACACTATTAAAATCTCAGTGCATACTGTTTTATGCTTTAGTTCTACAATGATTACAGATATTTGGATTTATTTATAATGTTTATTTAAAAATTTTATAGCACAACACTGATAGATTATCATTAAACCTAAACAAAAGCACAATAGTCTTACAACGAAAAGAGACTCTGCCATTGCAAACTTTCACTTTTGAAACCCACATTCACTGAGAAACAACATTGAAAAAACCCGCCAGATTCAAAGTTGAAAGTATCTGGCTGGTGGCAGGCATGTTTACCTTGGGCCTCGCTTTCAAATCATAGGCTCCTTGCACACATTTTTAGAACCATGGAAAAGTTAGATTGATCTAGCCTCCTGAATTTGGATTACTATACTATATAGTCAATTGAATTATATTCCTTGTATAATACAGCACCACGAAAGTTAAAGTTGAGCTGCAGTGAGCTGTAAATTGTTCTGAATATTTTTCCTTTAAAACAAATTAAACATACCATATATACCTCTAATAACAGACAACCTGCCCAATCTAGAACATTTCTCAACCATACATTAGATTTACCAAAATTCTCATTACACAATCCACCACTAAATCATTATGCAATCTTTAGAAGTAAAGTCATCTGAATAATTCCACATTAAAGAGATCTAAAATAGTGAAGGAGGTTGTTGCTAGAAACAACTTTGGTATTTCAGCGCTTAATCTATGTAAATTGCCTGGCTGCCTGAAGAATAAATTGTCATGAGTATTAAAAAAATGAAGTTGCATATTGCACGGAGGACGGGTGTTGAAAACAAGTTCATAGTTATTAGGCATCTCATCCGAAGGAGGACATACTCAGACTGTAGTACTCCACCTCCTTAAAATACAAATTCACATGTTGGGCAGAGTAGAACCTATAGCCTGTATCAAGATGCAAGTATGCTACCTGCTGTGCTGCTTTAAAAATTGCGCGCCACAATAGTGATACTATTTACAAACAAACAGTTGCACATTTTAAGCTTAGCATGAAGCGCAAAAAGTTTCTCTTCCTTGAAGCTCACACCTTGAAAATGCACTTGAAAATAAAAATCCACCCGTTAACCTCTCAACCAGGGCATTTCACTCTCTCAAGCCAATACCCCAACCTCTAATGGAAGAAACTGGACAAAGTTTCAAAATAAAATAGTAGCAGATCATTAATATTGCTGTCATGAACTCAGAACATTGCTGTGAATCATCACCCGTTTCCTGATGCACTTCCTGATGGACACACAGGACAAAAATATATATTTGCAGTTATTCAAACCCAGACTGTTTTTAAAATAAAAAAGTCACTTACTACCAATGGACAAATTACGCTACCAAAGAAAAATAAGTAGTAGATCAATAACTACAAATAGGTCTAATTTAAGAGCTGAATAATATTACCTATGTACTTTCTTCACAGTGCGACTCAGCTTCTTAACTACCACAGTTTGTGCCAAACCTGAAGTGCTGAGAGCAAAACAGAATAATGGAATCACTGGAGATAATTGAAAATAGTTTAGAACATTACTTTGCTAAAATATTATGAAAACAGCATGAGTTACAGAATTTCTTGGGAAGAAATTGAAATGCAAAGTAACATTAGTCAAACATTTCATTTATAGCCCCATGGGTGCTTTATGTAATGAAATAAGCACTTTGCCTGCAATTTCATAACATACACGTTTAGATACCTACTGTACGATGATGTATACTAGGTGGCCTAGTATACATCGAATGCATTTTCTTTCAAATAGGGAATAACATGTATTGCTTGAAAAGTAATGTATTTCTATAGTCACCTGCAGATATATTTTATAGAACTTCATATAAATGTATACATGTATTTCAGAACCTCTTACATTAACCTTTATAAAAATTTGTTAAGTTATATGTCTATGAACTTTAACTAAGAGCGACCATATGAATTTATTGGTGTGTGTGTGTGTGTGTGTGTGTGTGTGTGTGTGTGTGTGTGTGTGTGTGTGTGTGTGTGTGTGTATGTGTGTGTGTGTGTGTTCAGGATGAGTGAAACCATATGAAATAAAATTCCTTATTCCTACTAGTATCATGCTAAATTCAGTTAGTAAATATTTAACATTTAGTCCAGTTCATAAAACAAAGTTAATATTTTATTTCAATGAACACTTGCATTGGATTGTTCTTAGGATGCAGGAGATCAAAAGAGAAAATGTCTCAGCACCAAACCCTGGGGGGCTCCATTGGTAACTGGTCTCTTCTCCTATTTTGATCTCCTGCATCCTGTGAGCAATTTGGCAATCCAGCTAGTGATGCAAGTGTTTCTCATATTATTCATCTTGTACTACACCTGAGTAGGGGATTGTGTCAAAAGGCTTGGCCAGGTCAAGGTAATGTGGTGTGAACTGTTTTACCTTCATCCATTGCTTTGGTAACAAAAGTAAAGCCTAAACTTTGCCCATGATTTTGAGCCTTTCACACTTTCCTCTGGGCTGTTTTCAAACACATGTTTAGGGTCGTGCAAGTGCATACATGCATGAATTCTTTGATTCACCTTCCTGATTATATTAAATTATATTTCTTGTATCATACAGCACCAGCTCTTAGACTGTTTTAAATTTGTAGTTTTGAACAGTCTTCTAGTAAGCAATGAAACAAAATGTATGAATCAATGACAGAACTACCCATTTCAGAAAATTTCAACCATAAAAGGCTACTTAAACTTCTGTCATTACAATCCACCAATATCAGTAAATATGCAAAATGTCTGCAGAAGTCAGTCATCTAAATAATTCTACATTAAAGGGATCTCTAATGAAGAGGTTGCTGCTAAGAAAACTTTATATTTCATTGTTTCATCTACAAATAAAGTGGCTGTTGCCTTTGAAGAATAAATTGCCTATGTTACATTAAACAATGATAAGCTAGTAATATTGCAATAGGGAATGGATGGCAAACTGATAACAGGTTCATAGTTGCTAGGTAATTTGTCCAAAGGAGGACATTCACAGGACTGCAGCATCCACTCCCTTTAAAGTACAACAGTACAGTATCAATGATCCACCTGCATACTGTGGAAGTAGAACCCCTAGCCTTCTGCATCAAAAGTAAGGCAACTACCTGTTTTGCTACTAACAATGCAAACAGACTTGGAATAAGCAGCATGAAACGTCTCTTCTCCTGAAGCCCTCAGCAAAATTTTTCATTTATTTAACAGGAAAGTACAACTTGAACAAAGCCAATTTTCAGCGGAGGTGCAGGTAGAAATGCACCAGACCAAGGTCTTTGTAATATAGGAGAGAACAGACCACCCAGAGGGAACCCACACAAACACAGGGAGGACATACAGACTCCACACAGGAGGCACCACAGCCAAGAATCAAACCACAGAACCTCTTGCTCTGAGGCAACACTACCACTGCACCATCAACTTGCCACAGCTAAATCTCTCAATTTCATAGCAGAAGAAAACTGGAAAAAGACAGAATTTATTTGGGGAAGAGGCAAATACCCAAAACCAAGGACACATTGTAAATATTGCTTGTATTATCTTAGAATGTTGCTGAAATAGTGTTTTGTGTTGCAGTATGTACTGAAATAGTGTTTTGTGTTGCAGTGTGTTTCCAAAAAAAGATTATTTAGTGAATTCCATTCTCACTGATTTAACACAAAACCAGAAATGTTAAGAGGACCTATCACAACTGGATTGGTGGCGATGGCGTGGGTAGAGAATGCAAGCTGTTGTGCCTAAGGTTCAGGCATTAAACCTGGGTAATTCTAACCCCCATGTATAAGTAACTGGGCAACACACACACACATTAAGTGAAATGGAGCACAGTTCTCCATAATGAAATGAAACAGCCTACTTAAATTGAAACGCCTGCATATAGAAATGAAACAGAGCTTACACACCCCTTAAATAAAATTACTTACTGAAGCACAGTTAAAAAATGAATTCAGGTTTGGACCCAGAAATACATTGCCTAATTGTTTTTATGTCCAAATAAAATGGCACAGGGGAATTGTTGCTACAACTGTGGTCCACAAGCAATGCAATCTATTCTCAAATACTAAAGCTATTTTTGTGATAAAATGCTGGTGTTATATAAAATAGCAACTGCGGGTTGAGTAGCTAAAATGTTATACTATAAAATGCTAAAATGCTAATCAGATCGGAATTATGTTCTATCTACCCAGAAGTAGCAGTTAACCACCAATGAAAAAAATATGCCTCTTAAGTTAACATTCTAACTTAAATGACAGTGTGCTGTGGTCTGAATATGTACAGTGAAAGTTACTTTCCTGAAAAGTTCTCTGTATTCAGTTGCCAGCATTTTTAATTTTCCACAGCAGAGAATTATCAAATTAGACAATTTTAACAAGCAAATGAGCATGATAAATGCATCACATTTTTCCAACTTCCAGAAGGAAATGCAGAAATGTATTAACATTCTTTTAACAGTTTTATAGTTATGCTTTTATTTGTTTTGATATGTTTCTCATATTTTTAACTTTGGATTAAACTGATATCTATTCTTTTATTCCCCCCCTTTGAGGAGTTATTTATTCTTAAATGAAACAGAGCACAGCTCTGCATAATGAAACAGCCTGCTTAAATGAAACGGGACACAGCTCTTGATGATGAAATGAAACACATACATTTGTGTTACTATTTTGTGTGGTTCCAGAGGAAGACTTTTTGTTTTGAGAGACTTTTGACTTTGAATAACTGTTTCCCTCCAAAGAGGTTTCACATGTGAAATACACAAATGTTTATTACCAGTAATTCTCTGTTTTAGTAAACTCCCAACACTTCATTACTAGGACTTTCACTAGTAAGCATAGACTTCACATTGGACTGTCATCTCAGAGTCCTTGGTCTGTCTTTCCTTTCACAAAACATCTTCAGACTCCTCTGGATTCTAACTCTAAATGACTTTTCCATGCTAAATTTTCCCTGGCCTTAAAAAAGGTACACATACTCAGCTGGTTCCCATTATCAGGCCCGTAGAGACCATTCATTATTTATTTGTCCAAGCGTAGTCTTCCATGTAATAACTATTTTCCACGTCCAGAAACAGCTCAGCTTTGGCTCACTAATATGTCTCCTAAACAGCCTGCTTAAATGAAACCGAGCACAGCTCAGTCTCCACATAGAAATTAAATGAAATGAAATGGAGCTTACCGACCCGTGGAAGTTGACTTAGTGTGAACTGATGCAATCGTTTTTTTTTCACGCGCACTTTTGTGTTTTTAAATTAAGTAGCGTGCGGCACACGCATGAGTCAGGTCTTGCAGCTGTAAAAGTGGGAGGGTGCTTCTCTCCTCCTCGCGCTATGGTTCTGGCGCCTAAAACGGTATGCAATGGGCGTTCTTAAAGAGGAATGCCCTTTCTTTTAAAAAAAAAAAAAAAAAAAAAAAACAAACACTTTTTTTTAAAATTAAAATAAAATTAATTTCTCGGCCAGCCTATTCCAGGGGGGGTGCAAGTGCACCCCCTTGCACCTGCCTGCAGGCGCCCTTGGGTGAGAGGCACAAAAACAGAGACACATTTTATATATTGTTCTGATAAACTCAAAGTTGCTAGAATAAAATGTGCTGTGTTAGCATGCATTTTTCTGAAGGATATGAACTCTGAAACTGAAATATCTGTCATTATTTAGTGACTAAAATCCTCAAGAATCTGCTAGAAAGCTACAACATTTATGAAGAACAGATTAAAAATATTAGGCAAAATCTGGACATTCTGCAAAAATCTGGACATCTGAGAAGTATGATTGGGGCATAATCACTGAGCTGCATGCATTACATATATATCTCTATCTACCTACATTATATATAGATATATATATATATAGATAGATAAGTCAGAGAGAGTGAGAGAAAGGTGTAGCAGTGGAATTTAATGTATAGATCTTAATCTCCATTTTGCATCCTTGGCTTCTCCTGCCTGGTTTTTGCCATCAGCTCTGACCTTGTCACAGCTCTTAGATGCCCACAGTGGTAATACCAGCAAAGATGTAATAAGCCCTACTCCGAAAAATCCAAATTGTACTTCTTTGACTCTAGCTCAGACATGTGGGAGTCAAAATAAGTAGTGATATTTTGCCCTGCATTTTATTAGCAAAATACTTGATTTTTGAAAAAATCTGGAATTCTTGTTTTAATGAGTTATGAGCATAACTTGTAAGCCAATAAGAAGGTAGGAACCTGTGTTATCCTCCCAATGTGATTTTTTTTTAATTTTCATTGTTTATCTGCAAATCTGTCAAGTAAAAATATTTTTGTTAAGTACACTGATGTGAAGCATCTATAAAATGAGGTACGTTTTT
>NW_025056368.1:0-6989 GCF_019279795.1 Protopterus annectens | reverse complement strand
AACATGACGGACTTTGGAACGCAGAAAGGAGGGAAACCCTTGACCAAAATAAATCTAAAAGAGTTTATTGCAGATGTTCTTCGTGTTTCACTGTTGCAGTCATAACTGTAGGGTGTTCCTGCCGGCAGGCACCCCAGTGGGCCAGAATTCCAAAGTCTGGTCCGGTTTTGTACCAGCAAGTACCCTGACGTCAGAACGCAGAGGTATAAAGCTGACAGCCGACGCCATCTTCTCCAGTCTTTCTTGCCATGTGGTGGAAAGCAGCTCACAAGTCGTTGGTTGGCGCATTCAGGACAACAAGCTTTGATTGTCGTCGGTCCGAAGTTTTCTACTTCTCTTCTCAAGCTAAGTACCCCGTTGGGGAATCTTTTTTCTTGCTCCTCCGATGTCAGAAAAAGTTAATAATTGTATATCGTGTGGAAAACAAATACCTCAAAGATTTCCACTCTTACTGTCTACCTTGCTTAGGCCCTGACCACGACGTTTCTTGCTGTCAGTTCTGTGCCAGGTTTAATTCTCGCACTATCAGCTAGGCGATTGGGCCTTGAATTATTTCGGTAGACGATTCAATTATAGGATGTCGTCGGATACTTTACCGACAACCGGAATTCAAAAGAAACACAAGGCCTCCGAGGTCCAAACAGGTACTTTGCAGCCGGAGCTTTCAGTCAGTGAGGCGCTTTGCAGCCCTGTCGTCCGCCACTGAACCGATGGCGACATGGACTCATGAGCCATCTAGGCCTAGTATTTTATCTGCTGCAGGACCTTCGACGCCGCCTTCAGATGGGTCTGGAACCGCTGTGCAGGTACCGGCTTCTGAGGGGGTTTTCAGGCCTTCTCATATCACTATTTCTACAAAGACAAAGGCAAAGTCAAAGACTCCTGTTAAACCAAGGGTTTCTTCTGAAGCTGCCTCGGATACAGCTCCCAAGACCCAGAAGCAATTACTACGGATGGCTGAGGATTTACTTACAATGATTAGGGGATGTCCTTCAAGGATGCATCTGCAGTCATAACAAATGGGTTGTCCTGTCGTCAGGCAGCCCTTCGGTCGGCCGGATTCCAAAGTCTGGGTCTGGCCTCGGCTGTGTCGCTTCACCCGCGCATCTCTCCTGGTCTTGGGTATAAAGGCATCAGCCGCGCCATTTTCCTCAGTCTTTCTTGCGTGGCAAGCAGAAGCTGTTCGCAAGTGCCGGTCGGTCAGATCCAGAGATTACTACTACCAATACTATAAGACTTCTAAAAAGCTAAGTACCCTGTTGGGGACTCTTTCTTGCCTCAGCCGATGTCAGAAAAAGTAAATAATTGTTTAACTTGTGGGAAACAAATACCTCATAAGGATTTCCACTCGTACTGCCTACCTTGTTTAGGCCCAGACCACGACGTAGCAGCCTGTCTAGCCTGTGCTTCCTTCAACCGACGAACGCTTAGGCGTTGGTCGGAGTTTGCTGAACAATTTTTCGGCTCAGATTTTGCGTACATTATGCCGTCGGATCCTCCGACTACTCAAATTGTTAAAAAACGCAAAGAAAAAGACCGACACTCGCGGTCCGCGGTTTCGGCCGAAACCACGGTTAAGCCAACTGCGAGTGTCTCGGTTTCGGCCGAAACCGAGCAGACGGGTCAATCTTCAGCCGAATCCATGACTACTACCGAGGCCCCTGCTACCCTAGTTGAATCGGCCTCTGAAATCTTGCCTTCTAATGTGGTTCCTATTGAATTATCAGACACCATCCCTTTGGATGTCTCTACCCCAGCACGTGGTGCTGCTAGGCCTCCTGCAGCCATGTCTATTAAGGCCTTTGCCAGGGCTAAAGCAGCCAAAACTGCTAAGTCAGTGCCTGTTAAGCCCCCCTCACACAGGCCCAGTTCCAGTTCACAAATGCTTACTTTGGCAGAGGATCTCATCTCTTAATTAGGGATCCCAACTCACCCAGACAGGGCCTCTCAGCCTCCAGAAAGAGACCTAGAGCAGAGCCCCAGAGCCAGTGTCCTCTGATGATTCTTCTGATGACTCAGACATTACAGACCATCCAGAGGCTCCTTTTTCTACTTATGAAGATTCGATGCTGAAGAATCCATTCCATCTGCCTCTCCACCAGAGGAATTTTCCTTTGGGGAAACCTTACATGCCATGAGAGAGCAATTCCAATGGCAGGGACAAGATTTCTCAGATTCTAGAAAAGGCTTAGGACCTTTCTACACTTACCACAACATAGGCCCTTAGCTATACCTCCAGTTCTACCTGTTGTGGATGATGCATTTAATGATGTTTGCTCTGCTCCTGATACTTTACCTCCAGCCCCTGCCAAACCAGATAGGTTTTACAGGGTACCAGACACCATCACCACCTATACAAGCCCCACTTGCAGATCCTGAGACTATCTCCCAGGGCCTAAGGCAGTAGCTCACCTCAGCAAAAACCTCTCCTTCTGAAAGGGAATCCAGGTCCTTAGAGATGGGGGAAAAAGTTTACACCTCTGCTACTCTCTCAGCTAGAGCTTTGAACTGTCAGTTTCATATGATCCAATACCAAGAGTTTATGCTTGATCAGTTAACTAAGAAATTGTCCTCTGATGACTCCTTAGATAAGAAAATGTTTTAGAAATGGTGAATAACATTCAGCAGGTTAGTAACCATTCTTTAAAATGTGGCTATGATGCACTGGAGGCTTCATTTAGATCAGCCATGACTGGCACAGTTATAAGAAGGCATGCATGGTTGAAAGAACAGGTCTTGCCGGATCATGTTAAAGCAAAGCTGTTAGATGCTCCTATGGATAAGGCCAGTCTGTTTGGTACTCCTGCTCAGAAAGGTAATGAAGAAAATGGAAGAAAGGCAAAATCTGTACAAACAGTTAAGATTTCTTACAGGTTCAGCCCCAAGGTTTAGCAGGAACTGGCCTTCCAAAAATTGGTCCTTTCCAGACTCCTCAAAATCTCAAAGAGGCAGGAATAGGCGTCAGAGGCAGAAATCAATCCAGAGGAGGTGCCTACAGAGGGCGCCAGTGGCAAGGCAATAACCAGCGAGGCACAGACACAACCACTGCCACTGCACAGGACAATCACAGTGACTTGGCTCTAACACCCTACCAGGGAACAAATAACAGCACCTTTAGGCGGAAAGTTAGCCTTATTTTCAAAAAAATTTGGGACTATATCACAAAGACAAGTGGATTTTGCAAACCATAGACCAAGGCTACAGGTTTCACTTCCACACTTACCAGTGAAAAGAGGAATGCCAAACCTACCTCCAAAAACAAAAACAGAAGCTCTAAAACAGATAGCTCAATTAACAAAGATGAGAGCTGTGGAAAAGGTACCACTAACAGAACAGGGCAAAGGATTCTACTCCAGACTCTTCCTAGTACCAAGAAAAGAAAAGTTGGAGACCTATTCTCGACCTGTCCGCTTAAACACATTCATCATTGTCCCAAAATTCAAAATGCTGACCCTACAGCAACTTCTTCCCATGCTGGGCAAGGAGTTTTGGCTGGTAACTCTAGATCTCAAGGAGGCATACCTGCACGTCCCCATCGACCAAATTGCAGAAGATACCTCAGATTTCTTGCAGGATCAGAGCATTATCAATTCTCAGCATTGCCCTTTGGCTTATCTACTGCCCAGAGTATTCACAAAATGCCTGGCATCAGTAATGCTCATTGCAGGCTACAGGAATCCAAATTTATCCATACCTGGACGACTGCCTGATACAAGCGGACAACAAAAGCAAGCTGACAAAGACTTACAAAGAGTCATTTGCTTACTACAAGCCCTGGGATACACAGTCAATTTAAAAAGTCAAGACTGATACCATCCCAAAAAAGGGAACATTCTTGGGCGAATTGCACACAGTAGAACAGATGCCATCCCTACCTGCAGAAAAACAAGAACAACCCCCTCTTTACTTCTTGGCATTAACAATACAGATCAAACTAACAGCAAGAATAGTACTGCAGGCCTTGGGGTTCTTGGCATCATGCATAATCCTGGTCCCCATGCCAGACTGCATATGAAAAGCTACAGTGGTACCTAAAGAATTTATGGTCTCAACACAGGCACAGTTTAAAAACCCAAATCCCACTAATCCCATGCCTGAACAAGAGTTCCTATGGTGGGCTAAAGGCATGCCAGTCAAACCCAGGCTTCCCTTTTCCACAGTTCAAGCAAGCCAAACCATCACAACGGTCAGACTCTGGGGGCACACATGCTGGACAAATGCATATAAGGATTATGGACTCAGACCAGCTGCACCTGCACATAAATCAAAAGAAATGCTGGCAGTAAAACTAGCAATCCAGAATTTCAGACCATTCCTCAAAGAAGGCCATTTAATGATAAGGACAGACAACACCACAGTCATGTGGTACATCAACAAACAGGGAGGCACTCATTCATACCCCCTATGCAGAATGACTCTGGACCTTTGGAATATGGCTCTGAGCTACAACATCCAGTTACAGGCAATATTTGTACCGGGAAAAAAAAACATCCTAGCAGACATGTTAAGCAGAACTACCTCGGATGCTCACGAATGGATGCTACACCCGGACATCTTCAAGGCCATCACAAAGAAATGGGGAATGCCACAAATAGACCTATTCGCATCCCACTCAATCACCAGCTCAAGAAATTCTGCACAAGGACATACCACCCACTAGCATGGAAGGTGGACTCCCTATCCTTCAGTTGGAAAGGCCTGACAGCATATGCATTCCCACCTCTTCCTTTGATGCACAAGGTACTACTGAAAATCAAAGAGGAACGTCCAAGGATAATTCTGATAGCTCCAAATTGGCCAAGACAACACTGGTATCCACTGCTGAGGAGCATGTCTCGGGACGTGGACACTACCCTGATGCCTTTGATGTTAACTCAGAACAACTACAACATCATGCATCCAAACCTAAAACTCTGCAACTGACTGCCTGGAACATCACATAACAGCAACTAACCCAGACTTATCCCACAGGGTTAAAGACATTATCCTTGAAGCCCCCAGAACTACAACAAGAGGGAACTATGCAGGAAAATGGATAAGGTTTGGCATTTGGAGTACTGTGAGCGGAAAAGATGTGTCAAGATAGACATGCTAACATCCTGGAGTACTTGGCAGAGCTTCTCATACAGGCCTGTCCTATTCCTCCATCAAGATACATGCATCAGCTATTTCGCAGAATACAGCTTGATCCCCTGTCTTCACATCCTCTGCTCAGGCAGTTCCTCAGAGGAATCAAGAATGTAAAACCTCCTAGGAAACCACCATTACCAGCATGGGACTTGAACTTTGTGCTAGAAAAATTGACACTCCCTCCATTTGAACCAGCAGCAACAGCAGATCTTCAACACCTATCATGGAAAACTGCTTTCCTACTGGCAATTACTTCAGCAAGAAGGGTTTCGGAATTACAGGCCTTAATGGCAGTACAACCCTTCCTAATCTTCCATCAAGATAGAGTGTCCATGAGAACTAATCCTACATTTATGCCTAAGGTGGTATCCAGAGTGTCTCTAAACCAGGCAATCCACCTACCTACCTTCTTTCCCAATCCACAGAACAGGGGGGAAAGACTGCTGCATACCTTGGATGTACATAGACAGTTACGCTACTACCTGGACAGAACCAAAGGTAACAGAAAAACTGACCAGCTTTTGGTAGCCTATGCAACGGGAAGGGAAGGAAAAGCAATTTCCAAACAGACAATCTCTAAATGGATAGGAAATTGCATAAGATTCTGTTACTCCTACCATGGAAAGCAAATTCCACAGAACATAAGACCTCACTCTACAAGGGCTACAGCCACTACCACAGCTTTCTTACGAGGAGTGGCTACCAAGGACATTATTGAGGCGGCTACTTGGACCTCCGTGCATACATTTGCCAAGCATTACAACTTACCTCTATATTCTAGATCCCGAGCAGGGTTTGCCACTGCTGTTTTGCAAGGGATCCTAACTACACCATAATTCTTCTTCCTCCCTAGTTTGGCTATGGTATTCTACCCATTTGTTATGACTGCAGATGCATCCTTGAAGGACATAGTACAGTTTTGTACCTACCATAAATGTAGATGTCCGAACAGGATAGCATCTGCAGTCAGATTACCACCCTCCTTCCCTCTGTGGTACTCCTAGGGTATTTACCCTCCTAATAGCTAGCGGGGATCTCTTATGGTGTATTTGTTTGTATATATGTACATACATGCTTATTTTTTTGCCTACTATTTTTATTTGGAAACATTGGCATTTATCCAAAATTTAGTTTCCCAAGAGGGCAACTGGCATCTGGGGCAAGAAACACTGAGGAAAATGGGCTGATGCCTTTACCCAGACCAGGAGAGATGACGTGGTGAAGTGCGACACCAGCGAGGCCAGACCCAGACTTTGGAATCCGACAAGGGCTGCCTGACGACAGGACAACCCATTTGTTATGACTGCAGATGCTATCCTGTTCGGACATCTACATTTATGGTAGGTACAAAACTGTACTTTCTCACCCTCCTCCTGAAAAAAGGCCTAGACAAGGATATACCTTATGATTCCTCTGATCAGGCTTCTGTGTCTTCTGTCTCTTCCTCTGACCAGGATTATTCTTTTCCTCCTTATGAGGATTCTGATGCAGAGGACTCTATTCCCTCTGCTTCTCGCCCTGAAGATTTCTCTTTTGGGGAAACCTTACATGAGATGAGAGAGCATTTTCATTGGGAAGGTCAGGATTATTTTGCTTCCAAGAAGAGACTTAGGGAATTTCTCCTTCTCCCTCAACACAGGCCTTTGGCTATTCCTCCTGTACTTGATATTGTGGATGATGCTTTTTCTGAAGCTAACCTGAATCCTGATTCCTTGCCGCCTGCTCCTTCTAAGCCTGATAGATTTTACAGAGTCCCTGATTCCCATCAGTTCTTATTTAAGAACCCTTCTGCAGATCCTGAAAGCTACTCAAAAGTTTACCTGCTACCTTTTTATTCTTTTTAATTCCATTTCAAAATT
>NW_025056367.1:0-7352 GCF_019279795.1 Protopterus annectens | reverse complement strand
TTTAAAATAATTAAAAGATTAATATGAATTATATATACAACACCATCTATTATACACAAAATATTTTTTATATAGTTAATGTTGTTTGTTCGTACATCTATACGTGCATTCATTCAATTAATTGTACATGATTTGGCACTTTATGACCACAAATTCTCTATTTACATAGTCCCCCGGATTCATGAAGCTGGGCGCAAGGCCGGTGTAAGGCGTGCGCCGGCAGTGCAGTGTATAATCGGCGTAGCAGCGCCACATGCATAGTAATGAGTGCGCGCCACAACCACAAACACGTGCAGAGGGCACGTGCGCGAGCCCAAGTAGGATGCGCCAGGGCGCTGCCGGCAGGCGAGGAGCAACCTAAAGTGCTGAGTGTCACAGGCCACCTGCAATAGTAACCGCACCAGCCAGTGTCTGTGGATAATGAAACGTACGCAGAGTATGCAACATAGTACCTGTTTACAAAACGGAGAACCAAAGATAACCCATGAAGTCCAAATTGGTACCCGCTCAAGGAACAAAGGATACGTAAAGATAATACCATGTCTCAACTGGCTTAATGTAATTGTCATATATACCCAGCAAGGTGTACTGTAGTATGTCAGCGCGCCATTAACCTACACACAAGTAGCCCCATGGGCATGGTCACCAGCAGCGAGAGTGGTCACAGCCGGGCAGCCGTGGTTCATAACAACCAGAAGTCCGAAACCAGATACCCTAACAACACAGAGACAAACATGTGCATAAAGGTCACGTACTACACCCAGCAACGGCCCGCCGCATACACATAGGAGCATGATGCCGAAGCATAATATCCAGAAGCAGAACCAACCCATGCATGCAAATGTAATACACAACAGCCCCATCATAGCATCGTAACCCGCACCCATGTACGACTGCGTACCCAACCCAGCTAGCAGCTCGCAGCTGCATACCTACACACAGGGTATACTCAAATGTAGTGAAGTATTGTCTCAGGCAGTGCCATTACAGGCAAATATACCCTACTACAGTCAAATATCCCACCTCAGGTGTACTGATATCCAAAATGGCTGCATGAATGTGTGTTGCAGAATGTGTACATCCCGGTATGTGGTATGGACCTGTCGGAACTCCCCATATAGGCATTCACATACCACGTGTCCATAACTGTACACATCTGGACAAAGCAGTATGTTCAGCCACCGTACTGATGATTAGCTATGCAGACATGTCAAACACAACACATAGGGCGGAACATCTGCCCACCAAGCAGTACACCCCAACAGGGTGCCACATGCACAGAAGGTGAAGGTGGGACATCACACGAGAAAATAGTGGTGCCGGATGGCCAAACACCCACGGCCAATGCAAAGGATTGAATAACATGTATATGCCTGGATGAATGGGTATGTCATATCATGGGAATAGGCTAAGCTATCCAACGTAATAGCCATGTGTACCAGATACAAACTGCCAGTAACACGCAGTAGTAATGCAGGAAGGCATACACGACTGTGGGAATATCACAGGACATATGGCATGTGCCAAGTGTTGACGCATGACACAAATGTCCAGGATGGGGCTCCCTGCAAAGAGGAACATGTGCCAACCCCACCCCCCACAGATGTATCGGCAGTGGAAACACAACCCAAACACACACCAACACCACCATCCATCCCACAATAGCAACGGAGGCCGGTCAAAGACCACCATGATGCGTGCACAAACAGGGACGTGGGAACGTCCTGACAACCCCCCACAGGCCAACGAATAATAGTATGGACATATGCATGTAATGCTGTGAAGGATGTGTGGTAGTCCTCAGTATCACAGAGGTAGGTACACAGATACACTGTAATCAACCGTGACATATGTGCACTGTACACAGCATACCTGCAGGTAATACATAGTTCAATCATGTGCCACAGAAATATCCACATACGAATGAGGACAGGCGGTAGACAAGTGTGAATGGGACATACTATGAACATAGGTTCATAGGTTCATAGGGTTTATAGTAGGCTATCTGCCCAAGGGCATCTATAAGCCTAGCCCATAGTTATGTTGCCTTTGCCACCCCTTCAGTTTGAAGAAAACTATGCCTATTATATTGCTGTACCTCTGTCAAGCAGTGACACTGAAGTAATCCCTGGGGTATATCTGCAATCTCCCATCCATTGGTCAAGATTCCTCGAACAAGGCCAGCGAGGTGCTCTGCCTCACATGTACTGGGATGTTGTTCCACAGCATAGTGAGTGTCTGGGTGATGAATCTCTCCCTCCAGCACGTTCTATTAATGACCGTGTCAAGGTTTACGTCACCTGCCCTTGTGGTTCTGAGGGATCTAGATTCTTTAGGTGAAGCATAGTCATCAAATCTGGGTTCGACATGGCCTTGTATGTCAGGCACAGGTCACCTCTGAGCAAGTGGTATGCGACTGAATAGAGCTGGAGTCCTTTCAGTCGGGCAGCATAACACATA
Organism: Protopterus annectens; assembly: GCF_019279795.1. Classification (NCBI taxonomy): domain Eukaryota; kingdom Metazoa; phylum Chordata; order Ceratodontiformes; family Protopteridae; genus Protopterus; species Protopterus annectens. The sequence goes on along the minus strand of NW_025056367.1, from coordinate 4,892 downwards.
TTCCTGAGACCCTGCATCTGTTTGTCGATGAACTGTTGGGGCCTTTCCAGCTGCTGCAGGTGTTGTGTCAGATACATTCTGAACGGGGCATTGTACTCAATCATAGGTCTAATGAGTGATGAGTACAGGGGGACGATGACCTCCCCTGATCTAGATGTGAATCCCTTCATGATCAGGTGGGCAATGTAGAAGGTCTACCTAACTACGTTAGCAACGTGTGTCGAATCTAACGGTTACTGACAACCCGGGTCCCCAGATCCCTGGTAACTCCCTCTGTGCTCAGTGGATTGCCACCTATATGGTAGCTAGGGGTAACCTTGTTCTTCCCGAAGGGTATGATAGGCCATGTCTCTGGCACCAGTTATCCATATCTGTGAGGCCCTTCTGAAGCATATCTGTGTCAGATGTGTGTCCGACTATGGCACCCAGTTTGCAGTCATCCGCAAACATTGTCAGCCATAACCCCCCTGTGTTTGCTTGTACTTTGGAAATGGAGATGCCGAGAAATAGTGGACCCAGGACTGAGCCCCGTGGGACACCACCTGTGACCGGCTGTGAGTATGACATGGCGCCAGCAACTATGACCGTGTGGGTTCTGTCACTTAGCCAGTTTGCAACCCATCTTGCATGTATGGGTTTACATTCAAGCTGATGAGTTTATCAATGATACCTGAGGGGGTATTGTGTCGAAGGCTTTTGCCAGGTCGAGGAAGGCTGTATGGACTGCTTGACCCTCATCAATGGCCTTGGTGACTGTTCCTAAAATGTCAACCAAGTTTAAAAGGCATGATCTGCCTTTGGCCAAGCCAAACTGGGTTGGATCCAAAGTATGCAAGTCCCCTATGTCTTTATCTATGAGTTCCATTATGATCCTTCTCCATGGCTTTGCAGATAAGGCTTGTCAAGCTAATGGGATGGTAATTACCAGGGTCAGTGGAGGCACCGCCTTGTGAAGTGGGACTACAGTCGCCTGCCACTACTTGGGTACGCTACCTGAGGTGAGGCTAAGATTAAACAGCTGTCCTAACTGTGGGTTTAATTCCTCATTGAGTTCATGGAGTACACAGCTGGGACACCATCTGGTCCCATGGATGCTGTGTTTACTGCCTTGGAGAGAGCATTTCCCACGTGTGCTATAGATGTTCGGGGCTACAATCCTCTGGTATAGATATCTCCATGTGGGGAGAAGTTTGCACCAACCTGTCAGCCAGTATGTTGGCAATGTGTGTAGGTTCAGTAATCTTCACATCATTCTGAACCCAGTCTGAGCATATCTGGGAGTGTCCTCCCAGGTGTCCAACATAGCTAAAGAAGGCCTTATGATTGTCTGTCGAGTCCTTGGTGATTTATCTGTCGAATTTGCCCTGGATGATTTCATGAGAGCTTGTAGTTCTTCACATATAATGAGCAAGGGTGTCTTACCTACAAGGATTCTGCTCTATCTTGTAGTAGCTATCCTTTCGTTGTAGAGCTTGTTTATGGCTGGGGTCCACCAGACCGGATGTTTGGCTTTGGTACAAAGAGTCTCAGTTTTGTATGGGATTGCCTGATCCATGCAGTCCTGTAGGTGCTGGTAGAAGGCATATGTAAGTGATTCAGCGGTTTGAGTAATGTTTACCACTGGCTCAGGGCCTTAAAGGAGACCACACTAGTGTTTAGAAGTGTAAGTTGGCTTTTGAGAAAGGCATATGTATGGTAACCGCACCACCCACAGCATTGTATGCCAATAGCAGAAGCTATTGTAGGTTGTCCAAACACACGGTCCGACACATGGAACATCATAGCAATAAACCACCGGATGTGGGTAATGCTAGATATACCCACGGCAGACGGGTGCGCCGAGCCGAGTCAAGGGACCACACATAGCCGCCTTAGGCATAGGCCAACAGGCAGCCGCCAGGGCCGCCTACTAGGGCACCTTTCCAGCCTTTATTTGGTGTAGGTAGACCAGGATGGGGGTAGCGTGATGGTGGGGCACCATGGAGTCCTTTGCCTAGGGCACCACTTGACCTAAGGCCGCTTGGGGTAAATACAGCAGTACCCACACCCAGACGCGGGTCATTTCTAGTATGCCATATCATCTATGGAAAGAAACCATATATTCCCAGACATAATGGCACAGCATAATGCCTGTCCGCCACCCAAATGCAGACATACGGCACCCGCGGCAGTGCGGATGTACTGCACGAGATGTCCGTTACCAATGTCGACACTGTCTTGCTATGTGAAACAAAGTCAACATAGCGATTCAATACTAAACAGCGATGGAGAGCCCGATGTCCTCGTTGCTGAGCTGTTCAACCTGTTCCGCCATGTGAAATGTGTGTAGCAGAGCGGACTCAAACAAGCAACGGACATGTCCGTGGCTCAGTGAAAGCCGCACGCAATGTTAAACCCATGTAATATAGCAGACAGGTTATAAATACTGAGGTTTAGTAATGGAAATAGGTCGTTCGACCAGACCGTGCAATTACTATAACAAGATCTACAACGGGCACGCCAGCCAATCAGCACACGGTTAGGAATAATGGGGATATGGTATCATAGACACGGACAAACCGTGCCCATGTGACTCGCCTGACATTCGTACACGGTCAGGGCAGTTCCGCACACTAGGCGGACAAGACCAAACCCAAAGCACCACAGGAACACCCTGACAATCAAGGCCTGTAGGGATATAAGCCCCTGTGATCTGAATATCCCTGCGGTCACGACATATGCATCCTGGGCCATGAGCGGAGGGAATAAGGAATGTTTAACATGTAGTACACACCTTTCCCAGCAGGAGAATGGATGCCTGTGACGACGTGGGGGGGATATGTAAATTTAGCTAAGTACCATGGGTATGCATATAAATGAGACCAACAGCTAACGTGTAGTGGTCAGAGTAACCCGCAAATGTGAATGCAGTCCCATTTGAATTACGACTATAGAACATATAAATGTGAACGTACGTAATGCGCCATGCCGCAAAGACTGTTACATGTGTAAAGGTGAAAGTGTGTTCCGACATGTCCGTCAACCGGATCAGAGATATGTTACCGAACAGTCACAACTAACACAGACCACGTAACCACACAGACCCAGTAAACATATGTAACCAGAATACGGATATGCATGTCCTGCGCAACCCACAATTAGAAATGCGCTGCGCGTGCGGTGTGATCCGCCACAGCAGGGAAAGTTAAGGCTGTGTCCTCCATGTCAATCATACATGTCTCAAAACTGTCAGCCTCTGAAAGTATGGAATCGGGCAATGCCATGTAAAGTACCGTTAGAAATAGTGAGAAACACATGCTATGTGATAAGACAAACATAGAATGTGGATAGAATAACGTGTGTTAGTAGTATGGATTGATGACGGTTATGCATCTGTAACCCGACCCACTTGTCAGAAGGTGCCCCATTTAAATGTGTTCAGTTGGCTCACACTTGTTGACCGGGCTAGGCTAGCTGGATATATGTCCAGTGTCAGCAGAGGCCCGTGGAGAAATGCTCCACACACAATAATAGCACAACATACCAAAGTACTCATATATGTAACCAAAAAAGAACAACAATAGAAAGTGTCCTGAAAGGACTGGTTACACACAGATCCCAGACGACAGAGAAATATATGGCCAGTGGAAGCACGTCACAATTATGGGATCAGGTCCCTATAGAAGCAAGAAGGTCTCACATGACATGCCAGTGAATTGCCAGATAGACACAGGTCAATGTAACACACAGCAAGATTAAGAGCCAACCAGCCATACACCATGCCAGAACCTGTACAGTGGAAAGGTATGACATGGTAATTGATGTGTGTACACAGGTAATCCACAGACAGTAACAAAGCAAGGTATGAAACGAGGGGTTCACATGTATATATCTACACACAGCAGTCCGACGGCCCATATATATGACGCATGGACATAGATTTGTCACTTGAAAACAAGATGTAAACAACTACAGTTTATTCCATATCATATTGATATAGTTATAATACAGTCATATTCATATTTAACATTGTGACTTATTTACATTCATATTTATACAAAATATGCATTTAATTGTACTTATTTATTCCATGATTTGGAATCTTAATGCAACAATTATACACATTGATATACAATATCATTATCAACACACTACATTCTAAAGTTTACTCACAATTATCAACTATGTTTCAATATACTGATTGTATTGACCAATATTGTATTTATATTAACACATTGTTGTTGTATTATTGTTTCCATTAAGTAATGTATGCAACACTGATTTGTATATGTCACTTTATCATCAAGACTTGGAGCACTGTCCACTTAACTATGAGCAAGTTTATTGATTAATTGACTTTAAACTGACTCTGAAGGAAGTATATAAGGGACGACTATCTAATGTATTTTGTACGCCGACGATGCCCCATGTTAGTGGGTGAAAGAGCTCAGTATCTTCTGACTGTGGAGTGTATCGTTTTTGTCATCATCTGTTTTGGCATGGTTTATGTTCAATAATGTCTTTTATGAAGATGACCAGGACTCAAGGTTTGCTGTATTTCCGCTTACTGGCACATGGATATAGATAGGCCAAGTAATACATAATATGGGTAGTCAAACAGACATCCGCGATTGGGGAACATACAGCAGCAGTCAAAACCACTGGCCAGATGGTGACAGTCCAACAGGTTCTACACTTTACATATGCACATTGGTGTCCATTGTAGGACCCCAAAAATTGATCCGCTCGCAATATCAACCAGCTGCGATCGACCCAGAAGAAGTGACAGCCGTGACTACGGCACAGCCAGACATATGCACCACCAGCTGTTTAAGGTTGATGACAAGTGTCCATGAAATGCAGGACATATGAACAGAAATCCCCAGATTGTCGAGTCCATAGAAGGCCACATC
>NW_025056366.1:0-6966 GCF_019279795.1 Protopterus annectens | reverse complement strand
TATCCCCCCAAAAATTAAACCCTTTTGGTTGATTAACTGTGTCCCTTTAAATTCCACACCATGGAAAGTTGGGGTTTTGTTTTTTTGGTGTTTTTGTTTTTCATGTCTTTTGGGGGAGCAATGCATTTTAGGCTAGTCACACTCAGTAAAATTCAAATGCCCTACTTTGGCAACCTGATGTCATTCACTGTGAAATACCCCTTTTGGGGGAAGGGAGTACTCCAGTAATCTCTGTGGCACATCATAACTGTAGTGCTGTAGTGTAATACTAGTTAGGTAGGAGTTCTAATCCCAGACAGGGCATGTGTGTGTGTTGTGTTTGTCTTTTGTATCCTGTGTGGAGGTGATTGTGAGTGTGTAACAACTAGACTCAATGTGGAATGGGTTTTGCAAACTTCTTATATGGTGGGCCAAGTATATATCACAATATCCACTGTAGAGGGATAACAGATGTGAAATAGCAGAGAGGCTGGGGTGCAGATCCATACCCCTAAATGTGACATCAATGCCAGCTGAACGTTAGCAACCCTTGCATTACCCAGGGAACACTCTCAACCCATGTGCCATGCACACACTTGCCTAAAGCCGCTGTGTTGGTAGTACCCTGCATATTGCCCACTGACAGTAACCATGATGTGATTGCAGTGGGCTAAAGAGGGTATGGCACCCTGTCCATCAGTCCAATAGGCATGCGCATTCTGACAATGCACCTCCTCCATGTTCCACACTGGACACCTGCAACACCTGTGGTGCCATCAAATGTGACCCACAAAGGCCATACCATGCCTGAAGCACAAGCCCTGTATGGACAGATGCCACTGACACCAGGGAATACTGGTATCATGCTATCAATATAGTTGCAGGGTCAACCTGCTGTCCATTAACAGTTCCTGCCACATGGCACATCTGATGATAACAATCTGTGTACACAATGTGGGCCAGACACCCCAGGTACAGTTCCACATGTCACTGTACATGCATGTGGAAGGTGTGCACATCCCAGACACTGTCCATATCATGGACTGAGTAACACATACATGGCAAGCAATGCACAGCCTTGGCCACATAATTTAGTCACCCAGGTGACTGGATGGTGAATACAATACCCACCTGTGTGGGCAACTCCAGACACTGCACCCCTGAGCCACAATGCAGACCACAGTCATGTGGCCTGATGCCAAGGTATACCCAACACCTAGCCTTGTATAGCTGTCTGGCACGGACCACACACACCTGAACAATGCACCCATGCATGTCAGTACTGGCACCCTGTCTGTGTGTGTTTTGTATTATGGGTATCATTCACACTCACTACAACCCCACTGGCATACTGAAGCATGCTGTCTGATGTCAGACACCTTCCCCCCTTTGCCATATAACCTCCCTATGACCCCCGTGGTGCATGTGATACCTGCACAGTACTGTGTTGTGGCAATCACTAGTGATGAGTTGTATCCTGGCCCTGCCAAGTGTGGCAATGTGTGTGCCCTGTGAGATGTGGCTGTTGGCTGACACCTGTTCATTTGGGCAGGCATATGTACTACACCTACCCTAGCTGCCATATCCCTGTTGCAGATGTCACTCACCATCACATATACATCTGAGGCTCCTCAACATGTAACCTATGTGGGCACCAATAACTGCATGGACATGTGATAGCACTACATAGTCATCAGGGGTTTTATACCTGCTGGTAGGTGTGTGACACAAACATGCTTAAGTTTTACTCTCCCACCCCTCCTGGCTTTTCTTTGCCTCTGTCTGCCTCCCTCTCTCGTGGATGTGGAGACTTACACCTGCTTTGCTTAGGCAGCAGCATGTGTATTTTAAGTGATGCTCAGTATCAGCTGATGGTCTCTGCATGAATTGCAGCCTTCCTCTAGCTGATTGCATGTGGAGCAGCTGTGGTAACATTCCCATAGCCAATTGCTTGGAAACACAACCAATATTTAGAAACATCATGTTGGTGGTGGGCCGTTCATTCACTGAGCAAGAACGCTATCTGTTTGGCAAACAGCATCTCAGATGGATTGGGATTTATCTCTAACACACACTGTGGAAACAGGCCAACACACAGGAGGGGGATATGCCTGACCTGACTACAGACTGTAAGTGCTGCTATACTGCATTTGGAGTAATGTTGGTTTAACAGGGTGTGTGTTGATATGGCTGTCTAAAAGTTTACATACCTGCCATGTCAGTGCTATGTTAATGAGGCAACACCCATCTGTAGGGCCATCTGCAGACTGGCCAGTGTGTGGTGCTTTTTGTTTCAGGTGTTACCCACAGAGCACCTATCTGTGAACTGCAGAAAGTAGTGTGAGGATTGCAGTCTGTAGATGGTGACAGCCGTGAGAGTTACTGACTTCATATTCCTCATAGAACATATGTTGCAACAAACCCTAATACAACAATAAATGTATGAGGTTATCACAGCAACATTTCAATAATGACCCTGTGTATGTGCCTCCAGCCACATACTGTACATATGTCATGCAGTAAGGGGTGCATATGTGCTGTACACCATGATTAGTAACATCATATCTGATAAGCCAGTGAGATATCAGACTGCTACACATGTTATGTATAGTAGGGGTTATATTTGATGACATAAACTGAACATTCTGTGGTTGTGTGCACAGTACTGAAGTCTGTGTACTTATGGTGATGGTTGGCAGTGTGTATATTGTTAATATGTACCTTGGCCTGTGTACAGACTGTAGTAGATGTCACTGTTCTTGGTCCTATTCTATCTGATGTTACAACCTGCTCCACTGTATGTTACCCTATTGGCTTACATGTTTGTAGGACCATACATGCACATGTCCCATACCACGGACAGGCATTGGACCACACTGTGTAGTGGCCCAGTATATGTAGGGTTAGTGTGTGAGTGGCACATATGAGGTTGGTGTTGCAACAGATAGTCCATATACTGTAATACTATGCTAGCAAACCATATGTGGCTGTAGCTGTGTTCACATTGGTTGTGGTTATACACTTTCACACAGCTGTATGTTACGCTGTGCTGTGGCATGCTTGTAGAGCCTGCTATATATGCAGATACATGTGCATTCCCCCATAGGAAATGTAGGCCAGTGTTGAGCCGGTCTGCCTGTAGCCTGCACAGTGCTTTGTTACATGCCTAGCAGCTTAGTGTACTTACCCAGTGAGAAGTAATGTGCAAATACTTGCCAGATGTACTGTTGCTGGGCCACCATAACAGTCATGTATGTCAGACAGAGCAGTGGGATGCTTCAAAGATGTATGTCAATATCTAGTGGGTAGTATGTGGCCATGGTGCCTCTGTACCAGTGGTTATTATGTGGCAAGACAGACAGGGATGTGTGAATGCATAACCTATGGGGGCACATGTATACCAGTAGTTACGTGTTATACCCATCTCCATGGCTGTTAACATCCACATTGTCAAGATTGGTCCACATGTCTTGCACTAACGGGTTATGCATATACCTCTGGACTGTCCAGAGTGTGTCAGACTGCCCACATATATTGGCCATTATCTCTGCTGTAGTCCACAGGAACATTACTTGCTAGTAATGGTACTGTACTATGATGTCCTTAGGATGTCTGTCAGTAGCCAATGGCGCACGTTAAATGCAGATGTGACCCCCCACACGCACCATTTCTGTGGAGATACCCCCTATTTCAGTAGCAACAGTCTACAAATATACCTGCTATACACTGACATCCCTTGCACTACAAAGTTGGGACTATAGGGGCTGAGGTAGGGCTACACTCCATGTTCAGGAGATATGGTGAGATATATGTACATATAATTATCCAGATATCTATATAGACATACACATATACATATCAACATACTTAGATGGATATGTATACAGATATAAAATAAACACAGATATATACATATACAGAGCAATATATGTCTACACATATACAGATAGAGATGCATATGTACTATATGTATGGATATCTACATATATATTGACAGTAGTAGGTATATCAGAATATATATATGCACATATAGTTATTGATATCTACATATACATTATATATATATATATATATATATATATATATATATATATATATATATAACTAGCATATCTTATATATATATATATATACATATATATATACATATACGTATATCTACATATACATATATCTATATATACATACATATAAATGGCAGCGCTACAGAATCCTGAAAACCCAAAATCCTGAAAACCATCAGGGGTGAGCTGCCTTAAGGTATATGGATGTACATTACCATACAATCCACCTTGGGTAAATACAGGCCTACTGCCACCTGCCATACAGACTGTTCTGTTTGTCAGTGTGCTTGTGATGGTGTCAGTTATGCTTTCGTATGTAACAGTTAAATCCCATTGTGTCAAGTGAGGTCTTTACCCCTAGGGATTATCTACAGAGTGTAGATAGAGGCTGTTGAACTACATATCTGCATTACTTACTGTTGACTGATTGGTATCCTGTGGCCCAGTCTGTCTTTACTATTGTACTTCCTGATGGCCTTGGCCAGGACAGCAACATTTGTTAACATTTCCAGACTACTGTATTAGTATAACTGTTTCACAGTTGCATTACTCAGTTTATATGGATGTCCGTGTTACAGCTATATGACATGGCATATACAACTGTAATAGTACACAAAGCTTTCATTATGCACACCTGTGTATGGTGTTACAGCCTTTGATATCTCTGTGGGTATATGTTGCAAGCAATGAATGTCATTTGTATGGGTGGCTCATATAGTCTCCAGTTGGTAAGGTGGTAAGGTGGTAACTGTAGGAATAGTGTCTGTTCCATATTGTGAGCACATACTACATATGTAACTTAATGTACATATCTCTGCATGTGTATGTGTAGTTACATATATATCTATATATATGTATATCTGTATCTGCATATATGTGTCTGTGTATATGTATCCTAGGGATGCCCATGCCATGTCTGGTCCTGGTTATGGGATCTGCAACACTTGGTAGTGTATTGCAGGGGGGTATACCTATTCGTACAAGATGTATATTGTTTGGGCCCTCTCAACCCCATTAACGTTGCATGTGGACATATATGTTTTTGGTTATTTCCCCATTATCTATGGATGGATATCCGTATATACCTACATATATATATATAAATATATATATATATATATATATATATATATATACACACACACACACAGACATATATCTGCTGACGGTTCCCTATCAGAAGCCTGAAACACTATAAGTAAAATCAAATTCTAAACCAGCCTGAAACTCAAAATCCTGAAAACCCAAATCCTGAAACTCAAAATCCTGAAACACAAAATAGACATACTGACATCATTGTGGCTTTGCTATTGTTAGCCTGTGGTGTTAGGTCATGCTTTCATAAGTGTGCTTTGGTTTTATGTTGTTGTATAAGTGAGTTATGACAGGTTATATGTATGCAATAGTGACAAAAATTGGGTTGGGTTTAAGTGAGTTAGGGTTAGGCTTAGGTGAGTGTCATAGTGATGGGCTAGGTTAGTTAAGGTCAGTCGGTAGATATTAGTGTGTTTGTATTGGCATATTAGCATTATTTGTGTTTTCAGGATTTTGAGTTTCAGGATTTTGGGTTTTCAGGATTTTGAGTTTTCAGGCTTTTGGTTTCAGGATTTTGATTTTCAGGCTTATAGTGTTTCAGGCTTCTGATAGGGAACCCTGCTGACATATACATAACCTGCTGTATATATTTAGACATACAGATGTAGATATACATATCTATAGATGTAGGCATTTGCATGTATATATGTCCATATATGTATTTATATATATATATATATATATATATATATATATACATATATATATATATATATATATATATATATGTATATATATATATATATGTATATATATATATATATATATACATATATATATGTATACATATATAGATATGTTGTATCTGTATAGATATTAATATATTTACAGACACACATATCTAAATGTTGGAAAACATTCTCTGTAGTGTTGAGTGACTGGGCTGGGTGATATGTTTTTGAAAAGATCAGGGTTATGTATATTTGACATGGCTTAGTGGTAAATCACTTTGGCTATGGTGTGCAGGGTCCTGGGTTCGAGCCTTGCAGAGACTGTTTATTTTGTTGCTGGGCAGAACACGGGCCATTGGATACACAATGATTAAACTTTAAAGCAGTTGTAAGCGAGTTTTCATGGAGGTAAGCCCTGCTAACTTCCAGTTACAGTTTCTTATACTCTGTTAGCTTCTGAATTGCTTAACCTGTGTAGGCATTGCTTACCCCCATGCAAACAGGCTTAAGAGTGCTTACTCCCGCTTACCCCACACTAATTTGTTTAAAAAAAACGAAAAAAAGTGTTGATAAGAAAGTGGTGAAAAAGGAGCACAAAGAGGGAAAGTAGGAAAAATAGCTATGGATGTGCAGGAAGAGTGTAGGGAAGTTCCATAGCTGCCCATTTCTTCTACAGCAACAGCTGTGCATATACACTAAATAGGTAGATTTGGATACTCAAACCCCTGAGAGAGGGGTGATGTCAACAATAATATGTTGTGATGCCAATTAGACCTGATTACATGTGTCTAGTGGACACGTGCAAAACGGACAGCTATGTATGGGGTGTGATATTTTTGGGGAACAGCCCTTTTTTAAGGTGAGAGTGGGATGTTGGGGAGGGGTAGTAGGCAGTGGCTCCTGGTGACTTCAAATTAATGGGGGGGGGCTGCAGGAGACAACTGAATGGGTGGGGCCAATGGGACGGGGTGTGGCCAACTAGAAAGGGGTGGGGCTATGCTCAAAACCACAACAACTGGAACTTTAATTAAATACGCTGCCCTGGGTGCCAAACCATCATTAGGAGAGTCCAATCAAGATAAAGAATGAGTTTTTTAGAAAAAGAAAAAAATTACTGCTAATACACTGGCTACAAAGACCACTTACTAATATCAATG
>NW_025056365.1:0-6699 GCF_019279795.1 Protopterus annectens | reverse complement strand
AAAAAAAAAACACACACACAAAAAAAAAAAAAAAAAAAAAACAAATTATAATGAAAATAATATAAAAAGTAATTTTTTTCAAAAGATACCCTTTTATAGCTACCCTTAGTTAACCCCAAGTAAAGCATTTTGTACCCCCATAAAGTAATTTGAACCAATTGTGAGTCAAACCGGGGGGTAGCCCCTCCTGGTCGGCCCGTCCAATACCGGGGTAGGCCCGGCTGCGCCAGAGGGTATTTAACCCATGACCAATATCCTCAGTCTTTCTTGCCCCAGATGTCAGAAGGCCAAAAAAGGAAAGGGCCCAAAGCCAAAATAGAAAATACCCAACAACCAACATGAAAAATAATTATCCCAAAAGAAACACACAACCCCAAACTAAGAGGGGGAAAGGGGGGAGGGATGCAGCAATTTGGGTCCTCGAACATCTACATTTATGGTAGGTACAAAACTGTACTATGTTCTTCCTCACATTGCTGCAGTCATAACCTTTGGGGAGAATCCCAAAGCAAAGGTAAAAGGGGGGCTGGAAAACTAAAAAACATTAGGAGCTGCTAACATGCCCTGTAAAACTGCAGTGGCAAACCCAGCCCTAGACTTGGAATAAAGAGGGAGTGGTAATGTTTAGAAAAGTTGCACTGAACTCCAAGTAGCTGCCTCCAAAATATCCTTAGTAGCTACCCCTTAAAAAGGTAGAGTGGCAGTAGCCCTAGTGGAATGAGGTCTGATCCCCGCAGGAACTCCTTTCCATGATGAGAATAACAAAAAGCAATACAACCAATCCACTTAGAAATAGTTTGTTTTTAAACAGCTTTCCCTTTTGGGAAACCCCAAAACAAAAGAAAAAAAACTGTTTAGCTGCCCGAACCTTTAGTTCTGCTCAAATAATAACGAACTGCCTGTGAATATCCAAAGTGCAAAATTTTTCCCCTTTATTTTGGGGATCAGCATAAAAAGTAGGCAAATGAATAGTGGTTTAAGGGCCCCAAAAAAACTTTAGGCATAAAAGAGGGTTATAAGGACACCCTATCCTTATGGAAATCAGGAAGGGTTTAACTGCCATAGGCCTGTAATTCAGATACCCTTTTGCAGAGTAATGGCCAACAAAAAGCAGTCTTCCAAGACAAAAAATTCAACTCAGAGTAGCTGCAGGTTCAAAAGGGGTAAAGTAAGTTTTCCAACACAAAATTGAGATCCCAGGAAGGAGTAGGAGCTCTAGGGGGTCTTTTTTTTTTTCCCCCTCTAAGAAATTGTTTAAACAAAGGTGAGAAAATAAAGGGGGTCACAATCATAGTGAGCAGAAATGGCTGCAGCATGAACTTAAGGGGAAAAGAAAAACCCCTTGTCATAATTCAGAAAGGGTATTGGAAAAACTAAAATTTGGGGAAAAAAATTTTTGCTCCAAAGCCCATTTATCAAAAACTTTCTTTGGCCTTTGGCCCCCAAAAAGAAAAAAGGGGCTGAGCCCCCCGGGGAAAAAAAACCATGAAAAATTAAAGAAAATGATTGCTTCTGGGACAAAAAGGTGAGGAATCTGGAAAAGGGCCCAAAGGAGGCTCCTGAACAAACTCCTCAGAGGGTACCAGTGCGGGGGCCAATCTGGGCTATTAGAATCATGCAAGGCTTGCCCTGACTTTCAAGAGTACCTTGGGAAGGAGAGGCAGAGGGGAAAGCATAATTAAAGGGTTGTTCCAACTGAAAGATAGAGCATCCACTTTCCAAGTTTTTGGGTGAAACATCTTTGTGCAAAATTTTGGCAGTTGGAAATTTAGTGGAAAGAACAGATCATTTTACTGAGGATCCAATTTCCACGTGGGGATCCACAATTTGTCTGCTAAAACATCTGCTAAGGAGTTCTGTGCTCCTGGCAGAAACCTGCTTGAAGAGTGAGTGCAAACTCAGAGCAGTCTCCCAAAAAATCATGCTTGTCTGCAAAGAGGGTAAGAATGGGTTCCCCTGCTTGTTGATGTACCACATGACGTTGTGTTGTCTGTTTGAATCAACCCTGCCTGGGAAGTAGATCCTTGAAGGCCATAAAGCAAATTGGACTGCTAACATCTCCTTCATGTTGATATGCAAATGCTGTAGTCGGGGAGGCCACGGTCTTGAATCCATTTCCATTAAAGTGTGCCCCCCAAGCCAGGTCTGAGGCACCCGTCGTTAAGATCTGACTCCCTGGTCGGGTCACAGAGAGTCCCTTGTTTAGGTGACATTCCTGAGCCCACCACAAAATTTCCCTTTTGGGATGCAAGGTATTATCTGAATGACAGTGTCCAAATCTGGCAGTGTTGAGTCCATACATTTTGAGATACCATTGTAGCTTCCTCATATGCAGTTTGGCTTTGGGGAAAACCAAATCAAGATGCCATAAACCCCCAAGGCTTGAAGGACTGTCCTTGCAGTCAGCCTGGACATTTGATAATTGGGAAGTAAGGTGAAGTTTTCTTTGTTTGCCCCAAAAAAGCCATCTGAGAGGCTGTATTCAGTCTCACACCCAGAAAGCACATGTCCTGAGAGGGTACTAGACTGGACTTTTTTCGCTCACAGAATACCCTAGGCACCTTAAAACTGCCATTACATACTGTAGAGGGAATAACTTGTTTTTTCTTGAGCAAGAATCAGGCAATCGTCCAATAAGGATAAATTTGTATTCCTCAGTCTTAAAAAAGCTACAGGAGCCAGAACCTTTGTGAACACCTGGTAGATAAGCCAAAGGGCAATGCAGAGAACTGATAATGAGAATCCAGCCCGAAAACGCGGGAATCTCCTGCACTGGGCCTGATAGGAAGGGAAGATAAGCCTTTTTGAGATCCAGAGTTACCATCCAGTGATCTTTGCCAGCAGAGGAAAGTTGCTGTAAGTTAACATCTTGAATTTTGGAATGTCGGGTATGTTTGAGAATGGACAAATCCAAATTGGCCTCCAAGTTTTTCCTTTCTTTGGACAAGGAAAGGGAGAATAAAACCCTGGGCCCTTTCTTCTGACGGAGGACCACCTGGTTTCCCCCCATTTGCAAAAAAAAAAGAAATTTGTTGTGAGCCTCCAGCCTTTGCTGAGGAGGACATCTGGCATGCCTTTGAAAGGAAAAAAAGTGTAAAAATAAAACTTGTAGCCTTGATTTATTATGTCCAACACCCATTTGTCCTGGGTAAAATCCAATTTTGTTTGAAAAGTGCCAACTTTCCCCGGGGGCTGCCAGACGGGAAGAATCTGGCAGCGGGAGATACAGGTCATTGGGTCTGTTTACAAAAGGCTGACCCCTGCCCTCACCAGAAGTTTGGCAGGAGAACTCCAAGTCCTAGGCTGAAAGAACCCTGAGCTGAGCCTGCCCCTACCACGCCTAGACCTGCCCTTAGACTAAAAATAAGAAGGGTAAGACCACCCTTTTCCCGGGCCCAAATTTCCCTCTAAACTTGGGGGCTGCCCCTGCAAAAATCCTTAACGTCTGCATAGACTTAGCTTTGTCTTCCATTTTTTCAAAACTGATCCACAGGAAAACCCAAAAAGAACTTCAGATTGAAAGGAGCACCCAAAAATTTGAGCTTTAACATGCTCTGACAAATTTTGATCCTTAAGCCAGGCATGTCAAATAACTGAACCAGTGCAGCCACCCTGGAAAAAGCCTGAAAGCATAAAAACCACACTGAAAAGAATGCTTCCCCAATTTGTCAAGCATGAACAATCCGCCCTTACACTCATACCCTCAGATAAAGCATCTACCTTAGATTTCAACTGAAAAGAAAGTTCTGATATTTTAGCATATGAAACTGGCAATTTAAAGCCCTCATAGCCAAGTGGAGGGGGTATACACTTTTTACCCCACCCATCCAAAGCTCTAGAATCTTTATCCAGAGGAACTGGATTCTTTAAAACAGAAGCCCTGACACCCTTAGGCCCTTTTAAAAAAGTTTCTGGGTCAGCTCTAGGACTCTTATACAAATATTTATGGCCTCGGAAATCTGTAATACCTGTCTGGCTTGGGCAGGGGAAAGAATCAGGATTAAGGAAGCTTCAGAAAACATCCTGAAAAACATCAAAACAGGGGAAAAGCCAAAGGCCTATGTTTTGGCAAAACAAAATTCCCTAAGCTCTTCGGGAAACTGAAAATCCTGACCTTCCCCCTTAAATGCTCCCTCATGGATCAAGGTTTCGAAAAGGGAAAAAACCTCTGGAGGAGAAGCAGAAGGAAAGGGAAACCTCTGCATCCAATCAGAATAGGAGGAAAATCCTGAATCCTCAGCTGAGGGCTCAGAGTAATCTGAGGAATGCTCCAATCCCTCAAATCTGTCTCCACCCTAGGCCTCTTTCGGGGGGGCATAGAACCCTATCAAAGTAATCAAATCCTCTGCCATTTTAACATATGTTTTTAGGGAAAAGAGCCTGAAGAACTAGGGCTGTGGCCTGTACCAGAAAGACCAGGCTGCCTTAGAGGGGCCTTTTGACAGAAGTAGAAGGCCTAACAAACCCTTTTTTTTAAAGGGGGAACCACAGAAACCTGAGAAGCCCCCCGCCTGACCTAACTCCTGAGAGGCCAATCCTTTTTAAAGGGTTCCCCCGAGACCCCGGGTGGATCCACAGATTCAACCAGTTCCAAGAACCGTCCGCAACGGAGACTCATCCGGGTTTTGACTTTAAAGATTTATCTTTTCGCTTTTTAAGGGCCGGAGGATCCGACGGCATTTGAATTCACCGCCCAAAAACAACCTAGCACAGTCTAACTCTTAAAGGTGCGCTTATTAAATCTAGCAAAGCACCCCACACGCCGGGTCAGGCCCCAACAAGGAATACAGAGATGATATCCCTATGAGGTATCTGTTTCCCACAAGAAATACAATTAAATTTTTCTGACATCCGGATTAACTGAGGCAAGAAAAACAAAAAAATTCCCCAACGGGTACTTAGCCCAACTTGGTCTTCGGTCTGAAACTCAAAATTGAAAATTTCAGAACGCCCGGCACTTGCAAACGCTGCTTCTGCTCGGGCCACGCGGCAAAAAGACTGAGGATATGGCGCCGGGCATGCGCTTAAATACTACGCACTGACGCCAGTCACGACCGACCGACGCCAGCCTAACACTTTGGTATTCGGGCCGACCGAGGACAGCGGACTACCCACAGGTTATGACTGCAGCAATGTGAGACGAAGAACATCTATTTTAAGACGCATATCTGCCTTGCCAACACATCTTATTTATGTCACAAGTAAAATTTAATTTCTCAGATCTAGTGGTTCTGATGATGTTTATTCTGCAGATGTACAAAGGTCCATCATTGCTGGATAAGAGGATGCCTTGTATGCCAAATATATAGATCACCTCTCTGTAACCTGTAAGAGAAAGTTTATAGAGACAGGGCGTTAAGGCAATCCGAACAAGAGAATGCGTTTATACTTTGGATTCTCTTGGTATGGAACCTTGGTGGGCATTCCAACTGTTGCATATGTCTATTCAGGTACATGCCAAAGAGGACATTTTACTCAAAGATAGGTCTGATAAGGGTAAAAAAAAAAGTAGTACTCTGACTTCTTTAGAACTGGATGCCATGCACTTACTTCTAAGTTGGGTAACATAAAATAATTTTCTTACTACCTTAGCCACATGTTGGTCAAAGGCCAGAATATGGTCTGCATGAGTTCCAAGATCTCAACTACTGGGTGAACTCTTAGGGGTGTCTTATTAATGGAGTAATTAGCCTGGGTGGCAGTTTTCCCAAAAGGCACCTATAATGCATTTCTTGATACTGATTTGTAGTCCATGGCTTTGGCACCAGTCATTTGTCTGTGTTAGACCCTCTTGTAAGATGCTTGTGTCATGGGGGGGAACTAGGATAGCTCCCAATTTGCAGTCATCTGTGAACATGGTCAGCCAAAGGACCTTGACATTAGCCTTTACCTCTGAGAAGCTGATGCCAAATAGGAGCATTCCCAGCAAAGAGCCCTGAGGTTCCTCACTAGTAACTGGTCTCTTAGTGGAGGTGCTATCACCAATCCTGACTTTCTGGGTCCTGTCTGTGAGCCAGCTGACAATCCAGCAAGTTATGTGGTGAGTTTGTCAACCATACCAGAGTGAGGTATTGTACTGAATGCCTTAGTTAGGTCCATGTATGCAGTATGCACTGTTCTCCCCTCAAGCATTGCCTTGGTGACCTTCTCAAAGATGTTCACTAGGTTTAATAGACATGATCTTCCCTTGACAAAGCCAAACTGGGTTGGGTCCAGTATCTGAATGTTGCCTATATCTTTGTAGATCATTTCCATGGCAATTTGTTCCATGGCTTTGCACATCAGGCTATTTAGTTTCCACAGTCAGTTGATGGTCCTCCCTTGTGAAGGGGGATGCTGTTACAGTCCTCCATTCTCATGTTACAAAGCCTGTTTTGAGGCTACAGCAGAAAAGTGACTCAAGTGGTCCATACAGGTCATGTTTCTAGCTATTAAGGAGAGATATTGTTGGGACCAACTGAGGCTCTATTTTTGTCCTTAGTGGGCACCACCAGGACCTGCTCCCTGTTAATAGTCGTCATTGTAGGTGGTGGGGGTTATGCTATTAGGTATTTCATGGAGGGAGGTGTAGGGGTGGTTTTTTGCCCGAAAAAAGTTTTTGGTCAAATGGTCAGGCCAGAAAAATTTTCACCAATGTTGGCCCCGCCAAAATTTTTTAAGCCTTGGCATCCTTTTTTTCTTTTTTACTTAAACCCCTTT
>NW_025056364.1:0-6960 GCF_019279795.1 Protopterus annectens | reverse complement strand
TCCCCCAAAAAAGGGGGTTTTGCCACCCTAAAAAGGGGCCTTTTTCCCCTGGCAAAGATAAACCAAAATTGCCTTTCCCAATGGGGGAAAAGAAAAAGGGCCCAAAAGGGAAAGTAAAAACCAAAAAAATTTAAAAAAATACTTGAGGTCACATGTATGTATAGGATTTGCCCCAGAGCTACCAATGTAATGCACATACAGTTATCATTGTGATGTCATACTCAGAAAATCAAACCCACTCCACACCAACAGTGTCACACAAACACAGTCAACAAGGGGGAGATTCAAACTTTTTCCTAACTATGTTATGATACTACAGCAGTATTTTACATGACACCCCATAAAATTTTTGGGGATTTTATTTTTCCACAGGTATATTTGTGGATGGTGACATCATCAGATTTGTCAAAGATGAGTTTTTTAAGATGGGGAGTAGTCTCCAAAAGGTTGCCTTCCCAGGGAGACACACACAAAAATTGGAAAATGCAGGTTTTAAAACCCACCTAATTACATTATGATACTACAGCAGTATCATTTACACAATCCCTATAACAACTGTGATTTCATCTTTCCACAGGTATTTGTAGGATGGTGACATAAGACTTGACAAAGATGAGTATACCATTTTAAAGGGGGAATTTAAAGGTTATTACTTAGGAGCACACACAGGTGGCAAGAACAGGATTAAAACCCCCACCTAATTTTATGATAACAGCAGTCTTGTTTAAACACAATACACATTAGGGGGTTTTTACCTTCCACAGGTATTTTGTAGGATGGTGACATCATGAGACTTGAAAAAGATGAGTATATCACTTTTAAGTGGTGTGAGTAGTCCCCAAAAAGGGATTCTTTCCAGGAAGAAACACAGTTAAGTGCAGGATTAAAATACCTAAAACATTATGATACTACAGCAGTTTTTTACACATACACAATTACCTGGAGTTTTTTTTCCACAGGTATTTTTTAGGAGGGTGACATCATGAGACTTGACAAAGATGAATATCCTTTTAAGGTGTGTGAGTAGTCCCCAAAAGGGTTCCCCTCCCAGGGACACACACACACCCAAAAAAGGGGGCAGGATTCAAATACCTCAAATTATAATATTACAGACCATTTCCCAACATGAACACATTACTGGATTTCTCCTTTCCACAGGTATATTTGTAGGATGGTGACATCAGAATTTGACAAAGATGAGTATATCACTTTAAGTGGTGGAGTAGTCCCCAAAAGGTTATTCATTGGGAAGAAACACAGTTAAGTAGGATTCAAACCCCACCTAACAACAAAAACTACAGCAGTATGCATTTACACACACTCTACAAAATTACCTGGAGCTTTTTTCCAAAGGTATTTTTTAGGATGGTAAAAGAGACTTGACAAAGATGAATATACCACTTTTAAGGGGGAGTAGTTAAAAAAGGTTTCCCCCCGGGGAAAACCACACACACATTTAATACAGTTGGTAAGTGCAGGATTCAAACCCCTACCTAACTACATTAAAATTTTAAGAGACATTTTAACACATTACTGGTTTTCCCCCACAGGTATATTTGTAGGATGGTGACATCATGAGATTTGACAAAGATGAGTATCCCACTTTTAAAGGTGTGAGTAGTCCCCGGTTGCTCTCTCCCCAGGGACACACACACACACAGTAAGGGACACACACACACACACACACACACACACACACACACACACACACACACACACACACACACAAAAAAGTTGGCAAGTGTTCTTAATCCAAACTAATTTTTTTACATTTAGCAAGCAATATGGAGTTACAGGGTGTAATACAGAAAATTTTTGCTGACAGTTTGCCCAAAGTTTTTACAAACCTCAGCAGGCTTATCATACTAGGTGAGGAGTGTATTGTATGCATAGGCCATTTCAAAATGGGGTTTATACACATGCTGGCCCCACAGGGGCAAACCGGCTAAGCTCTGTCAACCCAATACTGGACAATACAGTCAGGGGGAGAGGGATACAACCCAAAACCAACTGTCTCAAAAGACCTACAATATAAGCACCAGCAAAACACACACATAAATAAAATTACCATACTGGAGAATACAAATATTAATCTGAAAAAAGGTCCTCCTAAGAAAACAAGCAAGCCCTGCACCTCCAACACACCAGAAACACATAATACACCAAAGCAGTGTGCTCACAACAGGCCCTAAAAAAAAACATACCCAACACACTAGTAATAGGGACATAGTCACCACAGATGTTCCACTCACTGGCTGGACAAGGGAAGGTTACTTGTTGTCTGTCAGGTGCTATGATCCCCCCATAACAAAGCATTAAACACTCCAGAACAGGTAATATATAGGGCCCTTTTTACATGTTAGTGTGAATGATCTGAAACATACCTCCCAGGACAACATGACAAGAGTTTATATTAGCTCTATGATCATGTAGGGTTTGGGATGACCCTGACCTTGAGTAGCATCTTACCTTCACCTACATGAAATGCAATATGAAAGACAATAAACTTCAGCAATTTGAGCTTCTGGTGTCATTCAAAGGGGGTCCAGTCTCTGTCTGCCTGTGATGATATGAAGAAAACCTTTTTGCTTTCCACAGATGGTTTGCACCTGTCACCCCTATGCTTCTGAATAATGGCCAAGGCTCTTGCTGTCCCCATATTACCTTTTTTAAGCAAGGCTCAAAGGTTCATAGGTAGGTACTAGGCTATCTGCCCAAGGGCATTTATAAGCCTAGCCATAATGTGTTGGCTTTGTCTCCAAATTAGTTTCCTGGGCCTCTGTCTAGCAGGGCCACTGAAGTGATCCCAGGGGTAAATTTACAATTTCCCATCCACTTGTCAAGATTCCTCTTGAAGAGAGTCAGCGAGGGGCTCTGCCTAACATCAGCTGAGATTCTATTCCAGGGCGAGGGAAGTCTCTGGGACAGGAATCTATCCCTCCAGTACGTCCTGTTTATTGCTGTACTGAGGTTTAATTCACTGGAGCATGAGGCTCTAAGAGATTTGGTTTCTTAGTGGAGCATGTCCATTAATTCCAGTTGACAGGGCTTATATTGGCAGAGATCACCTCTGAGCAGGCAGTAAGCAACTGAGTAAGCTGGAGTTTCTTTAGTCAAGCTGCATAGGGCATCTTTGAGGCCCATAAATCCTCTTGTGAGGTATCTGTGGTCTTACCATTTGGGCATGTGCAATACATATCAAAGGGGGCATTGTACTCTATAATGGGCCTAATGAGTGATTTTGATTAGGTGGGCTACATAAAAGGGAAATTACTAAACACTTGGCAATGTGATTATCAAAGGAGAGTCTACTGTCCACCTGTGTCCCAAGGTCTCTTATCACACTTTCAGTTTAAGTATACTACCTATGTTGTAGTTCATGGGTACAGAGTTTTTCCCAAAAGGGGGATGACAATGCACTTTTGGCATTGAGCTTGAGGTCATGGCTTTGACACCAGGCATCTGTCTCAGTGAGGCCCTTTTTTAGGATGTCCACATCGTTAGTAGTTTCGATTATGGCTCCTAGTTTGCAGTCATCTGGGAACTTCATTAGCCAAAGACCTTCTGTATTAGCCTGTACTTCAGGGAAGTAGATACCAAACAGGACAGGACCAGGACTGAATCCTGTGGTACTCCACTTGTCACTGGTCTGAAGTCGGACTTGGAGTCTGCTACTTTCACAGTGTGGGTTCTGTCAGTGAGCCAGTTGGCAACCCATCTTGTGACATAGGGATTTATACCTAGTTTAGTGAGTTTATCTATAATTCCAGAGTGGGGGATGGTGTTGTAACCCTTGGCAAGATCGAGATAGGCTGTGTGAACCACCTTACCCTTGTCTACGGCTTTGGTGACTGCTTCAAAGAAATCTATCAAGTTTAGGAGACATGATCTGCCTTTTACAAACCCAAAATGGTTGTGGTCCAGAGTTTGGAGATTACCAATGTCTTTTTGTTTATGATGATACATTCCATGGCCTTGCAGACCAGGCTCATCAAGCTAATGGGGCGCTAGTTCCCAGGGTCCATGGTGGCTCCCCCATTGTGTAGTGGGATAACCATCGCTGTGCACCATTCAGCAGGCACATAGCCTGAGGTGAGGCTATGACTGAACATGATATGTAGGTGTGGTGCCAGTTCATTCTGTAGTTCATGTAGAACGCAGCCTGGGATGTTCTTTGGTCCCATGGATGCTGTGTTCCTGGCTTTGGAGAGTGTTTTTTACTTGTGCAGCCATGATGACAGCAACTTTGCATTCTTCCAGTATAGAGATGGGCTCTTTCATGAGTGACAGGGGGGTAAAGTTAGCACTGATCCTATCTGCCAGAATGTTGGCAATATCAGTTGGGTCTGTATATTTAGTGCCATTGTGCTGTAACTCAGAGCAGATCTGAGTGTTGCTATTGAAATTCTTGACATAGCTATAGAATGCTTTGTGGTTGTCTTTAGAATCAGTGGCGATTTTATTTTCATAACTAGCTTTGGAGGATTTTATCAGGGATCGCAGCTTCTTACTGAGGCTGACCAGGGAGCTCCCTCCACTCATGGGATTTTACCCTCTTTTGCAACAGTTTCTTCCTTCTGTTGTGCAGTTTGTTTACGGCAGGGGACCCCCATATTGGCTTCCTTTTCTTGGAGGATAGCGTCTTGGTTCTGTTTGCGATAGCACGATGCATGCACTCATGTAACTGCTTATAAAGTGCAACTGTGAAGGATTCAGTAGTCATAACTGTATTGTCCATCTACATGGGTGTCCTGAAGTTCACCACTTTTGTCTTAAGAAGCATGAAGTTGGCTTTGGAGAAATATTTTAACATGGTTTCCTTAATGGGGGGTGGGGCCAGAATGTGGATATGTAGGGTAATTAGCTTATGGTCAGATGGGACCAATGAGGCCTTGACTTCAGGTGTGGAACACCGGTCACTCAGGACAAACCAAACCCCATTACCAACACAAATAACCACAAAGTGAGCTAAATGCTACTCATCGCCATAATTCTCAGCCTCCAGATGTACACACTCGAGGCACTTCTCAGTATGGAGAATATTGATATCTGTGCAGTAACAGAAACTTAGTTCAAGGCTCCAGAGAGCACACCAGCACTACCAGGATACTACTCATTCCATACCTTCCAGATCATAGCACATAGGGTGGGGATGTATCCATATTCATCAAGGATACCTACACCCTCTCTACATCCCTCTACAGGATATGTACCATAGAATGTTGCACAGCAACATTCTTCCCACTCCACAGGGTGGGGCCACAAAGACCCTTGGCATTCATGCTCTATGAGCCTGATGAGTCTGATTTCAAGGCAATGGAGCCAATCATAATGGAAATCAACAATAAAAACATTGGGAACCTTCACTCAGTTGAGCACACTCAGTTTGGCTTTTTCAAATGCAGATCACGCCTCCTTAACTGTGTGGTTTTCTTTGAGAAGTTACCCAGGCTACAGATGATTGAAATGAGCTCCACACAGCCTACCTATACCTCACTAAGGCCTTTCACACCATTCCCCAGTCAGGTATCATAGATGAACTCACCAACCTGAGCATAAATCCATACATCACAAAATGGATTGCAAACTGGCTCACAGATAGATCCCACAAATTAAGAGTTGCTGGCTACATGTCAGACTCTACACCGTAACAACTGGTGTCCCCAGGTTCGGTCCTGGGGCCCCTCCTGTTTGGCATATACTTCTCAGAAGTACATGCCAACACAGGAGGGTTGTGGTTGACTAAGTTTGCTGGGAACTATAAAGTGTTTGCTGTAATAGATTCCCTGGATGACACAAATATTCTCCAGAAGGGACTCTATGAGACAGATATGTGGTGGCAGAATCATGGCCTCAAGCTCAATGTGAAAGAATGCATAGTAATCCCCTTTGGGGAAAACAAAGTACCCACAAACTACCACATAGGTGTTACCCCCTAAAAACTGACAAGGTAATAAGGGATCTGGGTCACAGGTAGATAGTCATCTTTCCTTTGACAACCATGTTGCCAAAGTGATTAGGAAATCCTATGTGGCCCACCTAATCAACAAAGGGTTTGCATCAGGATCAAAAGAGGTAGTGGTGGCCCTCTACTCTTAAGTCATCAGACCCATCATTGAGTACAATGCACCATTTTGGATGTACTCGACTAAGCATATCCAGCAGCTGTAGAGACCGCAGAGGTACCTCACCAAGAGGATTACTAGCTTCAAACAGTTGTGTTATGCAACACAACTGGTAAAACTAAATCTGCTCTCCATTGGCATACCTACTCAGAGGCACACTCTGCCTAACATACAGAGCCATGTCCAACACATAACTGTTGAACATGCTCCATCTATGGATAACAAGATTGAGTCACACTACACACTCCAGGGATATGAACCTCATCACAACAATGAATACAACATGCTGGTGGGATAGAGTACCATCCCAGACACTTGCCTTACTGTGGGAAAAGATCCCAATGTACATCAGAGCCCCTCACTGAAACTCTTCAATAGGAACCTTGATGAGTGGATGGGAAACAGACAATTCACACCAGGCATCACATCAGCAGCCCCATTAGAAAGGGGCTTAGGGTACTAACTATTAGAACTAGGGCTTAGGAAACTACCCAATGGGGTGGTGAAAGCTGCACAACTTGTCTAGGCTAATATGCTTTAAGATAGTCATACATACCTATGAACCTATGTGACAGGTACATGTCTACAGATAGTAGATGTGTACTTTATTTTACAAAGGAAACAACAACTGATAATAGAAAGATGGACCAGGATCCACCAACAGAAGCTCGTACACGAAGGAATAGTAAATGTCTTTTAATCCACCAAAAAGGTTAAGCGCTTTCAACTAGAAACACTAGTCTTCATCAGAACCAATAAGAACAGGGCCAACAAAAAAAAACCTTTTTGGTTTTTAATATAAAAATTTTTAAGAATTTAAAATGTTTAAAAACAA
>NW_025056363.1:0-7456 GCF_019279795.1 Protopterus annectens | reverse complement strand
GGCGTTGCCCTTTCAGATTGTGAGCAGGCGTGGATCATGCTGGTATGCTGTTGACAGTGTTCTGTGAGTGTGAAGGTTGATACGTCTCATGCTTCATGCTGTGTTGTAAATTCAGGTTGCTGCATTTTCTCTCGCCTGTTCCCTGTAGTGAGTGTGTATGCATACTGACACCCTACGACTATATTTCATATGTATTGCTATATATATATATATATATATATATATATATATATATATATATATATATATATATGTGTCAATGTACTATATACCTACTTTCATATAATAATGTACATTACCTGACATTATTGGGTACAAGCTAACAATTAGCAGGGCTGTTTCTGTTAACACTACACTAGTATGAGGAATCCAGTAATGGTGGGACAGTAAAGTCTGCCTGACATGCTTTAGGTAGTACACATACTATATTGCCTTCATCTTCATTCCTACTATTACATGTTCACTTATTTGCTTACTATATTCCTGTATGAGGAGTCATGGCTTACTGGTAGGTCATATACAGACTAGTGTTACAATGGTCTTGTGGTAGGGCCACTGCTAGTATATGCTTATATTTTGCTTTCAAATTGAGTATAGGGCCTATCAATCCAAAGAAGTGCTGGAGGCACCTTTAAGCAGTTAAAGGGGTTATTAGGTCTCACAGGGGAGTCAGGCTGTGTTGCAGATTCTGGTTGCTGCATTTATCTTCACTGTTTCCTGTAGTGAGTGTGTATGGATACTGACACCTACCACTATATTTCATATGTATTAATATATATATATATATATATATATATATATATATATCTCTATATATATATGTATGTATGTGTACATATACATACTTTCATATATGTACATTACCTTACATTATTATGTACAAGCTAACAATTAGCAGGGCTGTTACTGTTAACACTGAACTAGTATGGGAATCCAGTCATTCGGGCATTACAAATCTACCTGACATGCTTTGTGTAGTACACATCCTATATTACCTTTATATTGATTCCTACTATTACATGTCATATTTATTTTATCACTATGTTCTTGTATGAGTGTTGTGGCTTGGTGGTAGGTCATACAGACTAATGTTACCAAGGTCTTGGGTTTGAGACTGACAGTAGGAATTTTTTTTCTTTCAAACTGAGTATATGACCTGTCAATCAAAGTGCTGAGAAGAAGCACCTTTCTGTGATTAAAAGAGGTTATTAAGTCTCACAGGAGTCAGGCTGTTGTTTGTAGATTGTGGTTGCAGCATTTATTTTCACTGTTTTCCTTTGAGTGAGTGTGTGTGAATACTGACACCTACCACTATATTTCCACAAGAGGTAATATATTTATATATATATATATATATATATATATATATATATATATATATATATATATGTGTGTATTATTATTACATATAATACTTTCATATATATGAACATTACCTTACATTATTATGTACAGAAGCTAAAATTAGCAGGGCTGTTTCCATGAACACTAAACTAGTGTGCCAGAATCTAGTAATTCAGGCATTAAAATCACACCTGACATGCTTTGGGTGGTACACATCCTATATTACCTTTATATTGATTCCTACTATTACATGTTACTCCTTTATTTTTAGCACTATGTTCATGTATAGAGAGGCATGTAGCTTAGTGGTAGGTCAAACAGAGTAGTGTTACCAGGGTCCTGGAGTTTGAGACTGACTTAGTGTGAATTTATTTTCTTTTTTGAAATGAGTACAGGACCTGTCAATCAAAAGTGCCAAAGGCACTTTTAACATTTAAAACCAGGTCTGCAGGCTGGTTTCTTGGCAGAGCTCCATGCATGCGCACTGGTGGTGAGCTCAGCGCACCTGGCTTACACCAGCTATTTTCTTTGAAAGAAAGAAAAAGGGGTGACAGGAAAGTGGTGAAAAGGGGGTCACAAAGAGGGTAAGACAGTAGGGAAACAAGCTTACGGTATTTGCAGGAAGGATGTGGGTGAGACCCATAGCTGCCTATGTCTTTCTCAGCAACAGCTTCAATATGCGATTTGTATGCAATTTGGTGTGACATTTGGAACCTTCCACACCCTGAGAGAGGTGTCAGGACAACATTAATACCTGTTGTACAGCCAATTGTAATTAACAGTTTCAATGTCAGCGGACATGTGTGCAACATGGACAGCTATGTATGGGGCATAATTTTTTGTGTGGGTACAGAGGTGCCCTTTTTTTTTTATCAGGTGAGAGTGGTATGTCAGGTGAGGTGAGTCGGTATAGCTGGGGAGGTAGGTTGGGTAGGTTAACAGACAAGACAGACAAAGGCGCATACAGGGGCGGTGTATGACACATGTGGGGGTTACACACAGTTGTGAGGGGCGGAGGTTGGGATATCCAAGGCATGAGCCCACAGATAGCTTAACAGTGGAACTGATATCCCCACCCATAGGCAGTTGCTACTGTTCCTTCACAGCCAGGGCGGGGCTGTGCTGGGGGCTGTGCAGGCGGGACAGCGGGCAAGCCGTGGCTGTGCCACCAGGCCTCAAGCTGGCATAGGAGGCCCAGAACCGGAGTCTTGGATCTCCCTTACCGCACCACAGACCGGACACCTTGGAGGGTGAGTGGATGTGCTCCTCCAGCCCGCAGCTTGCAGAGGGGCCGGGCCCCATCCTGCAGTGCTTCCACCCAAAGGTGGCACAGGGCCACGGAGGAGGGTCGGCCTGGGCACTTTTAGTGCCAGGTGCACTTTCGCCAGCTGAGGTGGAGAGGAAGGTGGAGTCGCTGGGACCTGCCTTCCCAAGCGTTCTAGGTTTGTGTGTAATGTTATGTTAGTTTGGGTTAGTGGCATATTATTCCATTCAAATTAGTTGTAACAGCATGCATTAGGTATTCCCATTAAACAAACACCCAGATATTAACACCATTGAACAACTGGCATATCAATATCACATGCATTATTTGAACAGAAATACAATCGAACAACATGCAGGGTTGATTGATGGCAGCAGGCCATCAGGTTTGCAGGTTTGCAGGAATGACCAGGGGCACATGCAACAACAGACATGCATATATTATTTTGAAACAGGACAAATGTCCATGGTTTAATGAAATGTTCACATACCAATATTTAGTGTTTTTAATTTGCAATTATAGGGTGGGGTGGATAAAGAAAATGATGACACATTCATAAATTATACATTGATATACATTTGTAATAGAAACACTGAAAATTAACTTGTGGGTGATACTTTCCAAATGATTCTTACTTGACTGTCATGCTAGACCTGTTACAGATACATCACTATCCCTGGTTATTTTGAATTTGATCAGATACATTATCCTGCTACACTTTGATGACAGGGCAGGGGACAACTATGGATGTTTAGTATGTCGAGACAATCATTCATTCTATCTGCCAAAGTGCTGACTGTGATCACCATATACAGATTTTCGCCTGAACATTCAAGAGTCAGACACACTGAAATCAGTTTGGGATGTTAAGTTTTAATTCCCACATGCATTTAGTTCTGTAGAACCACACTGCAGCTTATATATTCAGGTGTTATTACTACGTTATTCATTGATACATGACCCTTTCTCTCACTCTCACACATCCTGCAATTTCACAGTTCAGGTTGATACTTCTAGGCTTTGTTCACATATTAGTGTAATGAGGGATTCAACACTTTCCAGCAGCCTCCACTTCTGTCATGATTCAACGCTTATTTCAACAGGGGATATATCTCACATGTAATTACCTCAGATTCTGAAGCTGTACTCTTGAGACTACTGCAGGTTATACTACATTTAATTAATGGTGGGACATCTGTATTACAGCACTATTTATTTCTATCACTTATATTTCCAGTTTCACTTGCATACTGATGAACTTATTGCAGCCATACCTGCAGACTTTTACTTGCTGCTTGCACATTCTATTACTTTTAATCAATACACTGCAGTGTTCTGCTACGTGCCACACTATAATATTTATTTACAAGTACTAGGTGGGGTTACTAACCTGCATGGTGGCGCCATGGCCGCATCCAATAGCCAATGGTCATGTGCCATTCGATTCATGGCGGACACCTGCAGCTGTAATACAAAACAAGTAATATTGGAATACACATCTCCTTGGTATCGGCTAGTTGAATTCCTTACATACATAAGTAAAATGTAACTTAGTAGTAGGGCGTTGGGCATATCCCGGGCCTCCTGGATCCATTGGGTCAACTGGTCTTGCTTACGTCTCTTCAGGTCCGCATGGTGGTGACGGACCTGCTCACCAGTGCGTGGAATGCCAGTAGCACTGGTCAGATCATGAGCCAACTGGTCCCATGCCTCCGCCCTGTACGCTCCCCATGAGACCTGGCCCTGCATGAGTTGGGCCTCATGATGGTGAACTAGGAGCCAGACCATGTATCTGGACTCCTCAACGCCCCACCACTGTGCTCGAAAGCAACGTCCCTCCCCTACTCCACTCATTCTGCCTGCAGGTCTATTCTACAATCGTTTATGCTGTGTATTCCCGCCTATGGGGCTTATATATGCCGATTTTCCCGCACATTTCTATGATTGGCCAGTTTAGAATTGTATCTACTTCACAGAAACTGCTTTATCATGCTCCATTTTGGCTTACATCCTATATATATGCTATTTCTGCATTTCTAAGTACGGCTGTCATGGCTTAGTGGTTTAGTACCTTGACTCTAGTGCATGGTATCCCAGGTTCTAATCTAACCACTGAATTTTAAATTTTATGACTGTCTAGAATTGACTTCAGGACCTGTCAATCAAACATGCCAAAAGCACTTTTAAGCACTTTAAAACCTGGTCTGTGCTCATTTGCACGGAGCTCACGCATGCGCACCGCCGGTTAGCTTGTGGGCGCGTCGCGCAAATGGTGTGCGCTGGGTTACACCTTAATTGGCTTGTAACACACATGTTAAACTAAGCACAGCTAGTTGCACACAGTTTGAGCCTGTTAAACCAGTCCTTAGCTACGGGCAAGCAGTTTGCAGTTTGTGAAACACTAGCAGCTCTGGGCACTCTGTCTCACTGCAGTTTAGCTATCAGTACATTTCTAAAGATTTTTATTATTGTATTACTTGGAAATATATGCTCCATTTCATTCCATTTTACAAAAGGAAATACTTTTACATTTGTACAATACTGTCAGGGGCCTTTTTAGTGCTTATTTACAAAAAAAAAAAAAGAAGGTTGTTGTGTGGGCTCGAACCTTGCCTGGCTGCTTTCAAGCTGACAACTCTACCGCTATGCTATTACTTCTTGACTTACTTTGCATATTTAGTTCTTATATCCTTTTCCACTGACTGCTAACTGCAGTTGCGCTAATGTACACCAGCGCACACGAGCGCACACAGTAGCAAACATTTACGGGGTTTAAAAAAAATAAAACAGTTTTTATTTTCATTTTATAACATCTGTTCACTCTTTACATTGCTGGTCTGTGGGGGCATGTGTTGTGTAGTGTGTTTAATCACATTTCCATGGCCTTTCTCGTGGCTGTTTACTTTCAGCCATTATAGACTTCCGGGGGCGTGTCCGCTTGCAGGGCTTAGCCAACAGACACGCCCCCTTCTGTCTTACATGGACCGTGTAAGAGTTACAGTGTGATTCAGCATGCCTCATGCACCTCATGCATATGCATGACATGCTGACATCACACCGTTTAACTGCAGCCTCCGTGTAAGAGTTATAACTCTTACACGGAGGCTTCCTGAATCTGGCCCATTATCTTGATGGACAAAACAATGCTGGATGTGCTAAATTTAGAGGATTCCAAAAACAAATGGTTCTGCCGCCAATTCCACTTAAAAACACTTGAAAATTGAAAACTTTAATAAAATATATGATAAGATAAAATAAAATAAACACACTGGCTCATAAACTGGATAAGTGCTTTTGGTATAATACCTTTTTCAAATCCTAAATGTTTGCCAGTGAAACTTCGTCTTAAATACTTACATTTCTTACTGTTCACTCACTTAGATGCATTTAGTAACCATAGCAGCATATACACCCTTTTAATTATGTCATTTTGAGTGCTGAAGAGCTTTCCCTTTTAGTGCAGGTTTTAAAGGGACAAATGCATTCAGACATGGAGACTGATCTGATTGCAAATTCATTATACACTTCATCTCTTCAATTTCTGTTCAGTTTACTAAATCCCCACCTCTTGTTATTTCAAGAAGCCTAGTTAGTGCCATGAACTTGAAAGAATGACTGTCACTTATAGTAATATGCATATAAAGTGCATTGCTGGTAACTTTTTTTCTTATGTCAGATAAGTGCTTTAGGATACGTTCCTTGAGCATTTGATTAGTTTTCCCTATGTAGTATGCCTTGCAATGACTGCAGGTTGCCACATAGATAATGTTCTTACTCCGACAGTTTGCAAATCGTTCATACTTATAGTTCCTCTTACTCAGGGGATGTGTAAAAGTATTTGAGGATTATTTAGAGGATTATGATCAGGTCACCAATCATAACTGACTTATTATGTGATCGAGGCATGGATAACAAGAAATTCACCTCTGGACAAAGCTAATGTCAATGTTAATGCTAAAGTTAATTAACATTGGCAACCATTGACACATAACAAAGGTTATGCAGGAAACCCAATCATAATTCCCAGTAGTGCATGGAGCTTTATCTGCTCCATGTACTATTTATAGAACAGAAAAAAGCAATAATTGTTTTACTGGTTCTGAAAGCTAAAAAAGTACTTATCAAGCACTGTCATATAGACAACAGAAAAATAAGTTTCTTTCAGAATGGGTGGGGATGGAGTCAAATGAAGAACATAAGAGACATTTTTACTATTACTATAATTCATTTAAACAGTTAATGGAACAGCAAGTTTTGTATCAATATACATTTTCTGAACAGTAAGAAGAGTGAAACTGTATTTCTGGTATATTTGACTAACTGTAATCCTTAGTGAAACAGAGTACTCGGGGACAGCTGAGAGGCAAGGGAGGTGCAACAATCATTATATCATATCATATCAATATCATTATCAAAAACATGCATCTGGAGCCTTTCTCCCCAGGCGTCCGCTGAAAATTGGCTTCGATCCAAGTTGGACTTTCCCAGTTAACAAATGATAAATAAATAAATTAATTAAAAATATATATACACCTCTGAGCGTTATGATTGGATATCATGTTATAGTAGTACTTTACAAGTTTTTTTCTAGATATTGAAGTGTAATCATGGCACTCCATACACTAAAACAATGTTGTTACCTTCAAAGGGGAATTTTACCACCAGCTTAGCAGAATAGAAGACAGCATGCCCCCCATTTACTCTAATTTGGTCTTATGGTACTGAGAGACTAACTTTGTATTTTCTAGCTCCTATTGGAGGCACTGCAAGGCTTACATCAGGTACATAGATTACTTCTTCATTTTTTGCATGGTACTTAAAAGGTACTACACTGGTTTGAGCAGTATT
>NW_025056362.1:0-8073 GCF_019279795.1 Protopterus annectens | reverse complement strand
CCCTTTTTTTGTTCCTACCCTTCTGTAACTTCCTCTTACACTACTCATAATGTGCTCACTTTGTTATGGTTGTGAATTCAGTATCCTAAACACTCATTTGCACTGATTGCTCTCAATACTAATGCTTAGTTGCATCTCAGACTCCAGCTTCCCTAGCAACGTTTCGTCGGTGGCCAAGTGTTGGTTTTACTGTTGGTCTTGCATTGACATTCCATATGTACAAAACCCACATTTGTGGGGTTTATAACCTTCGCTTTTAATGTTTATACAGTGCAAGGCCCATATTTGCACAAAGGTTTAAACATCAGCTTACCGGAAAATATACATTTTTATTACTTTGTATCAGGTTATTTGCTAATGGCCAGATATTTGGCCATTGGGTATGCTGCCCGGACACATATGTTCTTTATTTGAGTCACATGGTCTATTTCGTTATTTTGCAGAAACATACCCAGTTGTCAACTGAGTGGTTATTTTTCGCAGGCTAAACGGTTTTACACGGGCTGCTCCTGGGCTTCCGGATTACTTCAACCCATCCCCGCCATTTCGCTGCAAGGGAGGGTGGATTAGCTTATCCACTTGACCGGGTGTAAGAGACGCCAGCGTTGTCTCTGCAGAAGTGGACTCTTTGGCTGTTCCTGGATCTTTGTTAGCCGCATGGAGTCTTACACTACTTTTAAACTCTGTGCAAGTTTCGTGAATCCTGCCCAATATATATTAAGTACTGAGAGAAAACTAAAGTGAATGCACATAAGAGCAATACCAAATTAAACATTGGTCGACTACAGGTCACTGAAACAGCTATTTCAAAAGTTTGTGCGATTTACAAGAGCTGGGTAAGTAACCTTGGAATAGCCATTAGGCAAAGGGAGGGGCAATAGAGGGATTCAAAACTAAGAGAAAAGAACACTGGCAAATGTAGGCAAAAACCCTAGGTTCCTGAACAACAAAGTGAATGTATAACTGGCCAGTGTCAATTGTGGGTCATTTAAAATATAAAAGGTAGAGCTGGAATAGTAGCTATATAGTGACAGCAAAGGAAAATAAATAATAGAAGTATAGTAAGCAAGACAAAAGGAACCAAGTATACTGTAATAAGTAACAAATAAGCAAGCCCAAGGATAATCTCTCAAAGTTAGAGTGATCACTGGATTCTGAGTACAAAACGTGCAAAATTTAACTCTAAAACATGCACTGTTAAAAGCAGAGAAACCAAAGATGGTGCAACAAACAGCTGGAAGAGGTGCAACACTTATAATTGCTGTGATCTCTGAAGGGGGCATCAGAGGTGACTAAGAACACCTTGCTTAGCTTTTAGGCATGTAAAGACTGCAAAACTGAACAGGAAGATGCAGGAGTTGATAAAAATGAAGTGCTTCAGATGTTCTCCCTAAAAGTGTAATGATCCAACACTTTAATGTTAGTTTGATAGTTCCCAAACAAGTTAAGCAGATAGAGCTGAAATCACACTTGCTTAGTTGCCAGTTCTGCTCCCCATCTCAGCTAACTTCCTCAGTTATCTCCTTCCTTGTGAGGTCTAGCTGCTCCCCAGAGGTAAATGAGCATATGGGGGATCAGGTTATAGATGTATAGCTGTTGGTGGCAGCATTTCTTACTTTCAGCTATGAACTATCCTGGAAGTACCGACTGTTTTTATTACACAGTGCTATCTTCAAAGGCTATAATCAGAACCAGATCCACAGTAGGCGACGTAGCCAGTCGCCTACTGCCCATTAAAGGCTAGGAACCCCAAAATTAATAGAAAAAAAATACACAAAAACACCAATTTCTTTTAAAATCGAATTAGGATCCCATAGTTCTCACTGTTGTGCTCTGCCTCTGCTACTTTTACAATTTTGCAATTACTTGAGTAATTGGGTCCTTGCACATGGCCTGCACTAATTCTACCAGTTCTCTGGGACTACAAACCATCACAGTGTTGCTCAAGACAGCTTTCTTAGGACCTTGTCATATGCCTTCTCCATGTCAGCCAATACCCAGATGGGTACCCTTCATCTCCTGCCTTCCTGCGTTATCGGCCTCTCATTACTAGCATTGGGTCAGTTGTGACTCATCCCCATCTGAATCCAAACTGCTCATCTCCCATCTTACTTTTTACTATTCTCCATGTTCATTTATCAATCACCCTTTCCAGAACTTTTATATGAATCAAGAGTTTGATATCTTTATACTGCCCGCGCTTCGTAGAATGTTTGCGTAGTCTTTTGAAACACTGACACTAAGTATGCTTGATTTCTGCCAGTCATCGCGGAATATACGCTTTCTTTCGCCCATACTACTAGTGAGTAATTCCTCAAGAGACATTTTTCTACTACCTCAACAAACATCCTTATCATGTTTGCTGTGACCTCATCTGAGCCTGCTGCTTTCCCTGATTTCATTTTCCTTAGTGCTGCTCTTACTTCTTCTGTGGTGGGCTTCACCTCTTCTTTTACTGAAGGCTCTGTCTGTGGCAGTACAGCTTCTGTGAGGTTTCTTCATTCAGAAGTTTCCGGAAGTTATCCCTTCATCTGCCTTGGATTTCCTTTGGATTGGTGAGCAGGTTGTTGTAGGCATCCATTATGAATGGTGTCTATCTTCTTTATCTTCTTATTTTTGCCTTGCAACCTCATATAGTTTTGTTGTACAATCTACTGAGTCACTTGCCAGAAGCTGTTAGAGTGCCTCTGACACCTTGTTCTTTGCTATTGTAACTCCTCTTTCAGCCTCTTTGTTAGATAACCAGTATTTCTTTCCAAGACTGGTCTGCCTTTTCTATATCCACTTTTCCTTGCATTCTTTCTTTCTTTTGATGACCTCCAGAACTTCTACATTCAACCACCAACTTTCTTTATGTAGTTTATTTCCATACATGGCTCAGCTAAATTTCTGTTCTATAGTCCTCACATATGTCATTTTGAGGAACTGCCATTCTTCTTCAATTCCACCTATTTCCTCATCTTTTTGAGGTGCTAGAGCCCTGAGTAATTCCTTGAACTGTTGTGCTTTCTCTCCAGTCAACTTCCAGGTCTTTAGCCTGGTCTTGGTTGACCTTAGAGCCTTCTGTGACCACATTAGCAGTTCTATTGCAGGGCATGAAGAGCAATTGCCCTAGGCACAAAGTGATAGGGGGCACAATCGGGGACCATTGAGTCCAATTCTTGCTTTTAAAAGCTGGTATTGCATGTGTGGTCAAGACAGAGTGCTACGGCACTCTGTGTGGGTTTAAACTGTAGCAACTGTTTTTTACACTGTAGGAAGCAGTTTGCTACAGTTTAAAAATGAAAGAAAATCTTTTTTTTTTTTAAAATCTGAGTGCTGTAGAGCTGCATGCAAGCAGATAATAAACTGGAGAAATTGTTTGCTACATTTGTAACAAGCAGTTTGCTACAGTTTAAAGTTATCTTGTAATGATTAGCGCTGCTTATTATGAATGAATAAACTTCTTCAGATCTGAAGAAGTTTATTCATTGTAATAAACGAAACGCACTTAATCTCATTACAAGTGTCGTTCTTTTAGTGCTGCATCGTGGTTGCTTCGTGTTTACTTCCTTGTTCTTTGGATTAACAGTTTAAAAGAACAAAGATTTTTTTCATCAAAGATCTGAGCACTGAAATACGCTGCACAAACAGTGTATAACCGTTTGCTTCAGTTTAAATGTACAATTTTTTTTACTAAAACCTGAGCAGTGTAGTGCTAATTGAAGGCAGGGTGTTAACTGCTGCAACTTAAAAGAAAAAAAAATATTTTTCTTTTACTAAACTGTAAGGGACATGACCCCATAAATGAGACCTGAATGTCTGGGGCAGGAAGTATGGGGGGGCATGTCATGCATCTTCCCACCTGTTTGGTGTACCAGTAGAAGAAAAGTATTTTTTTTCACCCAGATGGTCAGTGCCTGCTGGAGCCAGTCAGGTCAAAGAAGAATGGTAAGGTGCAACATGCTTAACACATCAGGCTGTGGTGTGGGACAGAGTAGGACAATGGTTCCCAAGCCCGATACTTCGGGCCAAGCACACAGGAGCCTCTGGCTGCTACATGAGTCATATGCTGTGGGGGGTAGGTGATGCAAAAAGAGACATCAGAATGTGGGTGGGTCATGGGTGAGTTAAATACAAATGTAGCAGGCGTGTCATAGGTGTCACTCTACCCCTACCTCCAGATGCCATCAGCCCTGTGTGCTTGTAGGAGGCAAGGCTTAAATGAAACCACATGTAAGTCATACCTGCCCCATTAACAACACCTGTTGACATGCTCTATTCAGAACCTGAACATGTTGGACTGAGGCAAATCATGTGTATGGGCTTTTCTGGAAGGGTGGCATCTCTATGACAGATTGTACCAGGGGTTTCCAATGGATAGGGGAAGTGAGTCAATGGAACAATAAGCAAGTAGGATATAGAGGAGCCCGAGGTCACTGGTGGAAAAAACAAAATCATCACACAGATTCAATGAAGTATTTTTGATTGTATATTCAGTACACCAGCTTGTTAAGAGCCTTTATAATTTATAATTACTGAAGCAGACTGTCTCAGCTGGGTGCAGTTTAATGCAGACAGACACACTGTAAACAGTATTCATGTTTTACCTGTTAAAGCAGCATTATTACTGTGTTTTGTGACGTCAAAGTCTGCTTCAGTAAACATGCCAGATGAAATGCCCTCTATGTCATTTCTGATAACGGGCACTGATTCAGCGTCATCATAACTGTATCCTAGAAAATAATCAGGAAATACTTCAGATGTAGAATTTTAGATATACAGATTGGAATCAACAACTCTAATGACTTAATACATTTTACTTTAGTTTGCTACTGCCACACCTGCTGTAGAAATTAAGGGAAAATTATTCTACAACTATAATATTTGTTAAGCAGTTTCCTATCTTATATTTCATATATTCCTGGATAGCTATTTTTATAAAATTATCTTGATGGCCTGTTTGAAATCTATATATTATTCTTGTGTATGCTGAACTATAGATTTTGATAAGGTTTCTCTGAAAAATAATTATGAGACTGCTTAAAATATGATTATCAATATTAATAAAGTTCATGGGCCATTTATACTATAAATGGTATGACATAGCAGTAATGGTTAGAAATTGAATAAAATGCGTGAATTATTTTCCAAAGTTTATTTATAAATGCTAAAGAGCTTGATTTGCATTTGAGTGTCCTTGTACTCTGTTATCATGTAGCAGAAGAGAGCACACAATTGGTAATATGAATCATATATTAAATGCTATGCATCTAATTATGGGTTATTAAGAAAGAAAGAAAGAATATGCAGTTCAAACAACAGGAAGTAGAAGTTAGGTGCAATTGTCATAATTAATGTACCTTCAGTAACAGGGACTCCAGTCTCCACATCATCGTAATCAGCTTTGGTCACAGTCCTGGGATAATCAGACTCCTTCTCTAAAAATATAACAAAGTATTCAAAGACATCAGTATCAGCAGTATTTAATTTCAGATAAGTAGACACCAATCCTTCACATGTTGTATGTAATACTTATCAACCATAAACAGAAGATTTCAATTTGTTTAAAACATCCCATCTGCATTCCTTCAGTACATCAGTGCAACAGGAATTCTGATATTTCATAACAAATAACTTAGTTGAATTATTTAGGCAAAAAGTCAGATAAATAATGAAATACAAAGACTTGTTGCCTGCACAGAGCATGTCGGCAAGGCTTCCCATCATGATGATGGCCCATTAAGTTCATTAAAGGGCTCTAGCAACATACAGGACTTGCTAAGAGAGGCAGAAAAAAATGCTGCAGTCTTGATCTCTTCTTTGGAGGGGATTTAAGAGGTACCTGTGAACAGTATAGCGATGGTAAACTGACAAATTAGGATGTATGGGACATCCAGACTGATATGCACCCCTCCCCCACTGTGGCACCAGTGAGTACTTTTCATATCATACCCAGACTTCAGATTATGATGAAGTCTTTACCTATAATATTAAGTGCTAAATCAATAAAATATTCTTAGTGACTTTGGAAGATTAGGTATGATTTGAAGATGCTATTCTTTGTTAACACCTGCAGAATGCATTGGTTGCTGTGTTACTAGTGGATACACTATCAAAAGAAATGTAATTAAATGACTAACCTTTGGCCAAAAAGAGGCCCTTCCCACAGGAATCACCATCTGTCCCATGACACCACTACTGAGCTAAGAATGACTACAAATCATCAGTCATTGCCAGTGTATGTGAAATAATGCTGTAAAGGTTTTATGTTTGTAATAACCAAATACAGCTAAAAATCATAGCAGCTGTTCTCAGCTCATCCCTCAAGGTGACCCTGAAAGTTATGATATGGACTGAAATAAACTGAACCAAGCAGCTCATCATCTGTTGCCATTTTCTAATAATTTTTATTTGGTTTTCAAAACCAAATAACATGATCAGCAAGACTGTACACATGTAGACAGAATCTGGGAGATAACATTAAGATATTTAAAACATATTTGAACATTACATACATATTTATATATGACCAAGACATTTTCCATTCTCCATATGCACAGTTGTAAAACCTGAACACATTTGTTTATAAAATACAACTCAGACCCCCTTAGTTTTATTCAAATTCCAATAAAAATTGTGTTATGGATATCCAGCTTTTAGGTTTTGTTTCAGTGATATTCAATTTGTAGTAATGTTAGGTTTTCTGATTAGTTTATTCCATATTTAATGTCCTATTTTTATAGACTGCAACTTTCTCCATTCCCTTAGTTTGACTGATATTTCCTACCAAAAAACACTCCCCACAGAGGGTATAGTTTCATAGGTTGGTACTAGGCTATTGGCCTTAGGGCCTATACAAGCCTAGCCATAACAATTCCCTGGCTATATCTTCCCACACTATTTACTTCCCTAGACCCCTGATGTGATCCCCTCTGTGAATGTTTTTTTTCTCCCATCCAATCATCAAGGTTCCTTTTGAAGAGTGGGCCGCAAAGAGGTGTGTTCCGGCCAGGGACATGTATGGAAGCAGTCCATCTCCGTGAGTCTGCAAGGGAGTCTCTGGGGTCAGAACCTATCCCTCCAGCAAAGTTTTGTTTATTGTGATGACAAGGTTTAGATCCCTGGAGCCGTGTGTCTCTGAGGGATTGGGATTTCTAAGGTAGCATGTCCAACAAGCTCTGGGTTTGACATGGTCTTGTATGTTAAGCAGAGATCACCTCTGAGTAGACTATATGCGACAGAGTATAGCTGGAGTTTTAG
The DNA here is from genome assembly GCF_019279795.1 of Protopterus annectens. Taxonomy (NCBI): domain Eukaryota; kingdom Metazoa; phylum Chordata; order Ceratodontiformes; family Protopteridae; genus Protopterus; species Protopterus annectens. The sequence continues at coordinate 831 of NW_025056362.1, read as the reverse complement.
TATAGTTAGGAGATCCAGACTTTGGATTCTATACTGCCTTGCTTCATCAAAATATTCTTCAAATAAAAGTTATCAAAGAATCAGATTCCACCAAATGGATGGTCAAACTAAGCACTGGCACATATGTCTTGTGACATCTATAAAAGGCAGAATTGTAATCTTCATAGTATTTATCTTGCCAACCATTATGTACTGTTATCCCTTTTGTAACAGTTTCTTAATTTTCTTATACATATTCTCCAGTATTTTTATAATCATCCCTTCATTTGTATAGCCCCCTTCTAAACCAAGGTAAGTGGCAGAATCTACATCCTGTACATCACCAACTGTTCCCTTTCCTTTTTCTTCTCCCACTTTGACTAGCACTGTTTTATTAAAGTTCCAGCCCCAACACTTTGTGAAGTCTGTCAAATTTAAAAAGCACTATTGCTAAAAAGGCTGTCAATATTTTCAGCCACAACTGTTAAATCCACTCATCAGTACAAAGAATTGGAAACATGGCCATTACACACACTCCAGTTCATAGCTTTTGTTGTATTGTCACATAAACTCACAAAGCCAAATTTTCAGTTGCTAAAAGAAACAATATTGGTTATGAAGGGAATCCCTTCCTACACCCACAGGAAAAGTTCCTTTTGTATATATGTCTTCATTTATTAAAACATCAAAGGAGGATTTTTCACATATCATTCCTTAAATAAACACATCCTCAAAAATCCTTCTCCACAATTCCTCAAACAAAAAGTACTATATAAAATGTTTTTCTAATATCAAATAAATCTATTACAACATAATAATTCCCTACTTAATAGTCCTAAAATTTACAACATA
>NW_025056361.1:0-6832 GCF_019279795.1 Protopterus annectens | reverse complement strand
CTTTCTTACTCTCCGGTCCAGCTGGTGAATCTGGGTATCCTGAGGCAATGTTGCAACTGCCTGAGGTACACAGACAACCCTCTCTTCCTACCACAAAACACTAACATATGCAATTATACAGCCAAACTGGAGGCTAAGCTGTCTTCACCTAAGACTGGAACAGACAGTCAAGAGGAGAAGGTTAACACTTGCACCACACCTCCAGCCACACAGAGACCTACTAAAACAGCACTGGCAAAAAATAGACATAAATACACAAAATCATACTCGGAGGCTCTAAATAAAAACCTGCAAAAGCATCAGAGACCTCCAAAGTAGACACCCAAACAACCTGAACTTCTCGTCACAAACCAGACAACACAAAACACAAAATCAGTGTGCCGCACAATCACATAACATACCTAACACACTAGTAAAAGGTGACTCTATAGTCAGGCACACTGATGTCCCACTCACTAGGCTGGACAATCAGAAGGTTACTGTTAGCTGCCTGTTGGGAGCCAGAATATGCCACATAACACAAGCACTCAGGTCACTCCAGAACAAGTACAAATATGACTGTCATTGTTCATGTTGGTGTGAATGACCTGAGACGTATCTACCTGGACTACATGAAGAGACATGGAAAAGCTCTCTGATCATGTAGTCCAGGCTGGTATGACCCTGACCCTGAGTAGCATCCTGCCCTCACCAATTATAATACCTCAGTATAAAGAAAAAATGATCAATTTCGACAATTGGCTAAGATTCTGTTGTCATTCAAAGGGGATCCAGTGTCTGCCAACCTGGGATGACATGCTCGACAAGCAGCGTTGCTTCGCAAGAAACGGCTTGCACCTATCACCCCTAGTCTTTCGAATACTGGCCAAAGCTCTTACTGACCCCATAGTGCCTTTAGGTAACACTCAAAAGTCAAACCCACCTCCGTAAACAGCACAATTAACAAAAAACTGAGAGTTATGCTACTCACCGCCAGGAGTTTAAATCTCAAAATGCACGCGCTCGAGGCACTCCTCAGTATGGAGAACATTGACATCTGTGCAGTAACTGAAACCTGGTTCAAGGCTCCAGAGAGCACCCCAGCACTACCGGGCTACAACTCATACCACACTTTTCGGCCACAGAACATGGACCGAAACACAAAAGGAAGGGGTGTATCTATATTCATCAAGGATACCTACACCTCCAGGTTAGTGGGCAGCATGATATCTCTGAGATCATTCATGTGCAATTAACATCGGGAAAATCTGCAATGCAAATTGTGGCCTGCTACAGATCACCCTCCATGACCCAGGACCACCACTCCACATTTCTGGAAACACTGGAAATCATGAAGGCCCAAACCCACCCTGATATTGGGCAATTTCAATTACCCTACCATTAACTGGGAAAACTATGGTACAAACTCCCAGGCCCAGCTTTGGAATTCATCAACTCAAATCCCTGGATCAGCTGGTAAACCCCCTACCAGGGGGAAAACATTTGGACCTGGTCATCACCAACAGGGGCAAGGTGTTCCACACAGGTCAACCCATACTGGTTAGATCAGACCATAAACTAATCATTCTGGATGTCACACCCCACCCCCCCCCAAAAAGGGAAACCACAGTAAAAACTTTTCTAAAGCAAACTTCACCTTACTTAAACAGAGGGGGTAAGTTTCACACCCCCCAACCTAAAGGATAACCTGCCCAAGATGCAGAAACCTTTACAAATGCACTTTTGAGCCCCTACAAGGATGCATGGATCCCACCCCTAAAAAACCAAGACCACCCTCTAAGAGAAGGCCAGGCTATACAATAGAAGGAGGAAACTAGTTCAAAAAAAAGCAAATCCCAAAAGGGAAAAGACATCCCTGATCAGTATCAGTAAAAGAAACTAAGGTCCCTCATAAAATCACCCAAGGCTAACTTGAAAAAAATAGCCAAGGATTCAAAAGATAACCACAAAGCCTTCTTTAGCTATGTTAAGAATTAAGTGGCAACTCGCAGATATGCACTGAACTATGCAAAAAGCACAAAATATACTGAACCTACTATTTGCCAACATCCTGGCAGAAGATTCAGTGCAAACTTCACCCCCTCTCACCCCAAAAGGGCCCACAACAAAAAAAGTGTAGTGCCCCAAATCAGACACACAGGTGAAAACACCCCTTTCAAAACCAAAAACACAGCATCAATGGGGCCAGAGGGTGTCCCGGCTGCTCTTGCAGAACCAGAACAAACTAACCCCCACCTAAACACGCTGTTCAACCTCAGCCTCTCCACAGGCTATGTGCCCATAGAATGGCACAGCAATGGTTATTCCTCCCACAAAGGGGGGCCCCCTGACCCTGGTAACTACCCCCCATAAGCCTGACTAGCCTGGTCTGCAAGGCTATGGAGCATCATCATGGAACTCATTAACAAAACATTGGGAACCTCCAAACATTTACCTGACCCAGTTCGGTTTTTTGGGCAGATCATGCCTACTAAACCGGTTGACTTTTTGAGACAGTCCCCAAGGCCATAGATGAGGGAAAGGTGGTTCAAAAGCCTACCTTGACCTCACCAAAGTTTTTGACACCATTCCCCACTCGGTTTTTCAGAAAACTCACCAGCCTGAACATAAACCCCTCCCCACGAGATGGGTTGCCAACTGGCTTACAGACAGAACTCACACTAAGAATAGCAGGCTCCAGGTCCTCAAAACCCAGTCACAAGTGGTGTCCTGAAGGGCCCCTCCTGGGCCCCCTACTGTTCGGCATATTTTTCTCAGAAGTACAGGCAAAACAGGAGGACTATGGCTAACCAATTTTCCCAATGAGTGCAAACTGGGAGCCATAATTACTTTTGGCTGACACAGACATCCTCCAAAAGGGCCTTACTGAGACAGACACCTGGTGTCAAAGTCATGGTAAAGCTAAATGAAAAAATGCATAGTCATCCCATTTGGGAAAAACAAAACACCCATGAATTACCACATAGGTGGCAGCCCCTTAATACAGAAGAGGTAAAAAGAGATCTGGGGACCCAGCTAGATAGTCTCTCCTTTGACAATCATATTGCCAAAGTAGTTAGGAAATCTTCTATGTGGCCCATCTAATTACTGGGGATCTAGAAATAAAGAGGTTTAGTGCCCTCACCCCACTCATCAGCCCCATCATAGAGTACAATGCCCCATTTGGGATGTACCTCACAAGACACTTCCAACAGCTGGAAAGACCACAAAAGTACCTCACCAAGAGGTTTACTTCAAACATATGTCCTATGCAGCCCGACTAAAAAACCCCGCTGTACTCAGTGGAAATTTTGCTTACTCAGAGGTGATCTCTGCCTGACTTACAAAGCCATGTCCAACTCAGAATTGATGGACATGCTCCACCTAAAGAAATCCAAGTCACTGAGCCACTTTTAGTGAGCAAACCTCCCCACAACAATAAATAAAAATGGAGGGAAGATTCCTGTCACAAAGACTCCCATGCTTTGGAAAAAAATTTCCCAAACTACATTAGGCAGAGCCCTCACTAACACTCTTCAAGAGAAACCTTAAAAGTGGATGGGTAACAGAAAATACCCCCATCACTTCATTGGCTCTGCTTGACAGAGGATCAGTTAATATCAGGGGGAAAACCCACACTTTTGGCTTATAAATCCCCCGGGCAGATAGCCTAGTACCTACCTATGAACCTTAGTATGGCTGTAATGTACATCAGTCCAGTTTACAAACAGCATTAAAGGGAAATTAAATTTTGCAGTACTGTTTACAGTTTTTAAAATTGAAAACATGCCCTTACTGGTATACATGATTTTATTAGTATTGTTTTTTTTATTTTGGAGAATTGAATGTATGCTTCCCCTTTTTGGGTTACCTGACTGTGACACTTTGGTCTTACACATTTGCATTTTTTTTGGGATTTTAAAACAGAAAAAAGAAAATATTTTATAAAGTTTTTGCTGTTGCCCATACTGTCAAAGTTGAAAAGGAATTGCTTTTATTAAAAAGACATTTATGGTTATACTATGTTTTTATATTTTTGTAAAGGGATGCATAATTTATTTAAATGAAACCATAGCCTTACTGACTGTACTTAGTTTTTAAAATTTTTTTTTGTAATGCTGGGAAATTAAAAATGTTTTAGAAAAATGAAACAGTTTGGGGTTTAGCTTTTTCCTTGACCTTATAAATTTCAGTACCAGTAACATTTTTTCTTATACAACATTCATTGTAACTACCCATTCCCCCTGGAAAAATTTGAGTTTTACATTACTTTTTTTTTTTTGCATTAGATGTAACCCATAACTCCTTCAGCACTTATGTTCAGTCTTTGTTAATAATAAACATTCATAAATTGTAACCATAATATTGCTTTTGAAAACTGTTTTTGCTGGAGTCTGTGCTATTTTTATACTATCATACAATTACAAAATATTGTAAGAAACAAAAAGAGATATTGACTTTAACACATGCTTAAGACAGATATACTTGAAATGGCCCACAAGGGTAGTTAGCCTACTGCTAAACATAATCTTTTTTTGGGGTGGCGACTGCAAATTTGGGCCCACTTCACGGGTAGATGGGAAAAAACCCCCAATTTAAAACCTTATCTGCAAAGCCATGGAAGGATCAAAAGGACCTCATAAATAAAAACATAGGAATTTGCAGACTTTGGATCCATAGTTTGGCTTTGTCAAAGGCAGATCATGCCCTAAATTGGGTTTACTTTTTAAACAGTCACCAAAGCCATTGATGGGAAAAGGGAGTCCAAAAGCCTAGATCGAAGGCCTTTTATACAATAATGGGGATCATTGAAAACTCATCAGCTTAAATGTTAACCCATACATCACAAGATGGGTTGCAAACTGGCAGTGACAGAAACAGGGTCAGAGTTGCTGGCGCCATGTCAGACTCAAACCTGTCACAAGGGGGTACCACAGGGGTCAGTCCGGGTTTGTTTGGGATCTACTTTTCCAGTACAAGCAAACACAGGATTATGGCTGACAAAGTTTCAGATGACCAAACTCCATGTAAAAAAAATCTCCCGATATCCTTCAGAAGGGTCTCACAAAAAAGGATAACTGGGGCCAGAGCCATTAAAAATTTAAAAGCCAAAAATGCATAGTCATACCCTTCGGGGAAAAAAAGGTTACCCCCAGCTACCAAATAGGTGGCAATCCACTGAGTACAAAAAAGTTATCAACCTAAAGGTTGATAGTAGTCTGTCATTGACACCCATGTAGCTAAAGTAGTTAGGAAGACCTTCTACATTGCCCACCTTATCATGAAGGGGTTCTCATCTAGATCAAGGGGGGTCATAGTCTCCTACTCATCACCATCAGACCAATGATTGAGTACAATGCCCCCTTGAATGTATCTGACCCCACACTTGCAAGCAGAGGCCACAAAAATTTCCCAAAAGGATAAAGGGTCTCAAACATCTTCCCATGCTGGACTGAAAGAACTCCAGCTCTTTCAGTCCACTTCTCAGAGGTGACCTTTGCCCAACATACAAGGCCATGTCAAAAGATTTGATAATATGCTTCACCTCAAAAATCTAGATCCCAGAACAAAAACTTAAACCTAAAACATTAAAAAGTGCTGGAGGGATAGATTCATCCCCCAAAAACTCCCCATGCTGTGGAATAAAATTATATGTGAGGCAGAGCATCGCTGGCCTTGTTCAAGAGAAATCTTGACCAATGGATGGGAATAGATATACCCCCGGGATTACCTCAGTGTCACTGCTCAACAGGGCACAGCAAAATAATGGGTATAGTTCCCCTAAAAGGGGGGGCAAGAAAAATATGGGCTACTTGTAAAAGCCCTGGGGAGATGTTTGAACCTATGAACCCCAAAAGTTTACATTTGCAGTTGTCTGCCTTTTGCTGCACTTTAGATGAAAAAAAAATAAAGCATGTTTCTTGTGAAGTCATGTGTTTACGCGTTTAACTTCTTTTTTGATTTCTATTTTAGAACTGTTTTGTTATATGAAATGGTTTTTAAAAACACCATTTAAGTGCCGCTTTAACTGAATGAAAGTTTGTGCTGTTTTAAACCCTTTTCTAAATGTAGAATAGCTAAATTATTTTTTATCAGCATGTTAATTTTTCTTTTAAATTTTATAACCAGATTATATGGTTTTTTTTCTGCTGACTTTAAAGTTTTCCCTTTTAAAAGTGTTTGCATATTTGTTTGAACTTTTGAACTCACTTTGACTGTGAGAAGTTTATTAAATTTCTTTGTCAGTTCACCAAGAACCTCGGAATTTTAAACACCACCATATGCCAACTGAAAGTGATTTGCCTGTTTAAGCATTTTGTCTGAAATGGAAAATTTAAAATTTTCTAAAAATAGTTAATGGTTGACCTTGTTAAATGCCTGTAACACTGCTGCCATGCTGCAGCTGATTGTTAAGAGGATACTTTTTTAGCTGAATAAATTAACATTTGGAAAAAATGTCCAAAAAAATTTGGTCAAAGAACATTCCATGCATCTGCACCTGCAGTGATTAACCTATTCTTCAAAAGCTAATATGTTGTAAAAAATCTGATTGAAGAATTCTATACTGCCTTGTGTTGGTTTCTTGCTGTTTTTCATTTACATGCATGCATAAAGGGTTTATTTAACTATTTATTGTAATCAACTAGTCTTATTACTGTATTGTACTGAATACAATAAATACACAAAGATAAATTTTTTTGTCAATACTTTACTTTCCCCTTTTTTTTAGATCTACAAGCATTAACACAAGCTGCAGCTCTCATGGGAAATAAAAGCTTGTTTACACACTCATTTTATACCAAAAGTTCTGGTATTTTTCTCAAAGTCTGATGTAAAACATTTCTTTCTTTGT
>NW_025056360.1:0-7477 GCF_019279795.1 Protopterus annectens | reverse complement strand
TGCTACCACTGGAGGTAGCTACTACAAGATGGGGAGTGGAATACTTGTAAGGTAAGACACCCTTGCTCATTGAATGTGAAAACTACAGGCTGTCAGAAATCATCCAGGGAAATTCAACAGAGGAAATCAACAAGACTCAACAGACAATCATAAGGCCTTCGTTAGCTATGTTGAACACCTGGGAGGACACTCCCAGATATGCTCAGACTGGGTTCAGAATGATGTGAAGATGACTGAACCTACACACATTGCCAACATACTGGCTGACAGGTTCGGTGCTAACTTCTCCCCCCCCCCCCCCCCCCAGGGGGGATATCTATACCAGAGGATTGTAGATCCTGGGACATCTGTAACGCACAGGTGGGAAATGCTCTCTCCAAGGCAGTAAACACAGCATCCATGGGACCAGATGGTGTCCCAGCTGTGTACTCCATGAACTCAATGGGGAATTAAACCCACAGTTAGGACAGCTGTTTAATCTTAGCCTCACCTCAGGATACGTACCCAAGTAGTGGCACAAGGCGACTGTAGTCCCACTTCACAAGGATGGTGCCTCCACTGACCCTGGTAATTACCATCCCATTAGCTTGACAAGCCTTATCTGCAAAGCCATGGAGAAGGATCATAATGGAACTCATAGATAAAGACATAGGGGACTTGCATACTTTGGATCCAACCCAGTTTGGCTTGGTCAAATGGCAGATCATGCCTTTTAAACGTGTTCGACTTTTTAGGATCAGTCACCAAGGCCATTGATGAGGGTAAAGCAGTCCATACAGCCTACCTCAACCTGGCAAAGGCCTTCAACACAATACCCCCCTCAGGTATCATTGATAAACCCGTCAGCTTGAATGTGAATACATACATCGCCAGATGGGTTGCAAACTGGCTAAGTCACAGAACCCACACGGTCATAGTTGCTGGCGCCATGTCATACTCACAGCCAGTCACAGGTGGTGTCCCGGCTCAGTCCTGGGTCCACTATTTTCAGCATCTACATTTCCAAAGTACAAGCAAACACAGGGGGGTTATGGCTGACAATGTTTGCAGATGACTGCAAACTGGGTGCCATAGTCGGACACACATCTGACACAGATATCCTTCAGAAGGGCCTCACAGATGTGGATAACTGGTGCCAGAGACATGGCCTACAGCTAAATGCCGGGAAATGCATAGTCATACCCTTCGGGAAGAACAAAGTTACCCCTAGCTACCATATAGGTGGCAATCCACTGAGCACAGAGGGAGTTACCAGGGATCTGGGGACCCGGGTTGTTGGTAACCGTTCGTTCGACACACATGTTGCTAACGTAGTTAGGTAGACCTTCAACATTGCCCACCTCATCATGAAGGGATTCACATCTAGATCAGGGGAGGTCATTGTCCCCTTGTACTCATCACTCATTAGACCTATGATTGGGTACAATGCCCCGTTCAGAATGTATCTGACCCGACACCTGCAGCAGCTGGAAAGGCCCCAACAGTTCATCGACAAACAGATGCAGGGTCTCAGATATATGTGTTATGCTGACTGACTGAAAGGATTCCAGCTCTATTCAGTCGCATACCACTTGCCCAGAGGTGACCTGTGCCTGGCATACAAGGCCATGTCGAACAGATTTGATGACTATGCTTCACCTAAAGAATCTAGATCCCTCAGAACCACAAGGGCAGGTGACATACACCTTGACACTGTCATTAATAGAACGTGCTGGTGGGACAGAGTCATCACCCAGACACTCACTATGCTGTGGAACAACATCCCAGTACATGTGAGGCCGAGCACCTCGCTGGCCTTGTGTTAGTATTTTGACAAGGATGTCTGAATTGATTTATTTAACTCACCTTCTAAATGAATATTTACTTTACCACATTGTGAATCTTTACATTTCATTGATATATTTTACATTAGTCATAATCATAAGGTTTATCTCTATATATTATGGTTCATTTATATTACTAGGTGTCTGTAGTTCTTTTAATATATTGGCACAATCCCTAGAACATATATATGTAGCTTAAACACTCAGACATTTGGAAAACATTATGTTGGTTCTTCTTTCATATATATATACATATATTTTTATTTTTCTATGAAGAATGTACCTTTTGATGCAATGTCTGATTTACTCACTGTGTGGAATCTGTAACCCAAGTAAAGTGTTTTTGCTTGTTTGCCTTTAAGGCATTTAATTAATACTTAGCACATCTAATTTACTGACCAATTAAGGGTTTTAAATGTAGTAGGTTGGACTGCATTGTATGTATTCTGAATAAGTCTGCTTATGAAGCAGACAAAAAGCGCTTCAATAAACTATGGTGACTGCATTTAATTCCTGGTGGGCTCTGAGTGGTCACTGACTGTGTCTACAGTACCTCATTTTTGCTTTGGACTTTCTCAGCTGGTTGTCTGTGTTTTTTGTATGGGGAATGTCAAGTGTAGTCCCTATGTGTATTACCTGTGTAATGCCTTACTGCGGCAGTGTAATTCCACCGGGTTTGCAGTTATGGGTGCCATCTTGGTCATACGCTTGTCCATCCATGAGAATTGCCTACTGGACACTGGTATAGGGCTGTACACATTTCACACCTGCATTTACCATTCTCCGGTGGATGCTTTGCATTATTAGTGGGGAGTAAGGCAGGTGCTACGCCCACATCCCTACCACGGGGCGGGACAAAGAATTACCGGCCAAATGACACCGGGCCCTATTTCTACATACCCAGGATCCCTTGAGTGCAACAGTCGACACTACACATCACACATCCTTCATGTGTGCGGGACTCTGATGTGGACGCACTGCTATGGACTCGGTACCCTGGGTATTTCTGTGCATATGTGCTGCATTTCATGGACAGCTATCATCAACATTGAACACGCTTGTGGTGCATATGTGTAGCTGTGACGTGGTGACGACAATGAGTTCACGTAAGTGATGCCGGAGGCTAGCAGGCATTCAATGAATGAAATTTTTGGGTCCTACAATGGACACCACTGTGCATATGTAAAGTGTAGAGCTTGTCGGACTGTGTCCTTGTGGCCAGTGGGTTTGACTGCTGCTGTGTGTTCCATCGCGGATGTCTGCTTGACTACCCATAGTGTTATGTAGAAACCATGTTTTCGAGACAACAAATGTTGTACATCCAATGTTGCAGGTTAACAACGCTTTAATTAATCCCCAGAGGTCCCGGTTGGGAAGTATCACTTTATTGTCGACGACACCGACTAGGTAAATCACGGGCACTTTAGCCGGTCTTCGCCATTTGCAAGTGTGATTAGCAGACGCGTGTCAATACATGTATGATAATACATATTGTCATGCCAGTTAATCTATGTTATTTGGACAATGGCTTCTGCTATTGACATCCATTGCTGTGGGTGTTGCGGTTACCATACATGGCTTTCTCAAAGGCAGAATTCACAATTCTGAACACTACTGTGGTCTCCTTTAGGACCCTGAGCCAGTGGTCAACAGTACTGCAGCCACTGCATCACTTACATATGCCGTCTACGGTACCTACAGGACTGCATGGATCAGGCATTCCTTACCCAACTGTGGTTCATTGTACCAATGCCAAGCATCCAGTGTGGTGTACCCCAGCCATACACAAGCTGTACAGCGAGGGAGGACTACAAGGCGAAGACACACCTTGAGTATGACACCCTTGGTCATTATATGTGTAGAGCTACAGGCTGTCATGACATGGTCAGGGCACATTCCACAGATATCTACATGAACCTGGCTGACAATCATACCGACTTCATTTGTTATGCTGGACACCTGCCCGGTCACTCCCAGATATGCTCTGACTGAGTTCACGATGATGTGGAGTTTACTCAACATCACACATTGCCAAAATAGGGTGACAGGTTGGTGAGGACATCTTCACTCCCACATGAGAGATGTCTGTACTGGCGGTTTGTGGTCCCCAAATGTTCTGTGCCGTGGGACATGCTCTCTCCAGGGTAGTGAACATAGCATCCATGGGACCAGCTGGTGACCCGACTGTGTACTCCACAACTCATTGAGGATTAGAGCCACAGTTAGCGCAGCCGTTGCTTTGTAGCCTCATCTCGGGTAATGTACCGGGTTGTGCCAGTGACTGTGGTTCCACTTCACAGGGCCAATGCCTCCACTGACCCTGGTTATTACTGTCCCATTACGATGAGGAGGCATCTCTGCAAAGCCATGGGGAGGGATCACACTGCGGCTGTAGATGAGGCATAGGGAACCTGCATACTTTGCATCCAACCGGTTTGCTTGGTCACGGTTCATGCGTTTAAAGCATGGTTGACATTTTGCGACAGTCACCAAGGCCATTGATGGGGTCTTGCAGTCCATACAGCCTACCTCGACCTAGCAAAGGCCTGCACACATCACCCCTCAGGTATCATTGATAAACCCATGTCTTGGATGTGAACACTCATGCAGGATGGGTTGTAAACTGGCTATGTGACACTCGGTCATAGTTGCTGGCAGCATGTCGGACCTACTGCCTATCGGCTGTCCCACAGGGCTCTTCCTGGGTCCACTCTCTTTACATCTACATTTCCACAGTACAGGCACACACAGGGTGTTATGGGCGACATTTTTGTAGATGACTGCAAACGTGCCATAGTGGACGGACATCTGACACGGATATCCTTCAAAGGGCCTCCCAGATATGCTTATCTGCTGTGAGGACATGGCCTACAGCTAAATGCAAGGTAATGCAACATCATACCTGTCGAGTACTAGGACACCCTGTCCAGCATATGGTGGCAGTCCACTGGAGGGGTGATTACCAGGGATCAGGGACAGGGTTGTCGGTCACCATTGTTCAACACACGTTGCTATCGTGGTTCGTTGGGACTTCTACATTACCCACCTGTTTGTGCAGGATTCACATGTAGATCAGGGTAGGTCATTGTCTCCTTGTACTCATTCGTGTTACACCTATGATTGAGTACAATGCCCGTTCAGAATGTCTGTGACCCAACACCTGCAGCAGCTGGAAAGGCCGACAGTTCATCCACAACGGATGCAGGGTCTCAGGAATCTGTGGTATGCTGTCTAACTGAAAGGGTTCTATCCCTATTCCTGCATACCACTTGCCCAGAGATGACCTGTGCCTGGCATCCAAGGCCAGTTGAACCGGTTGATGACTATGCTTCACCTAAAGAATCTAGATCCCTCAGAATCACAAGGGCAGGTGGCGTACACCTTGGCACTGTCATTAATAGAATGTGCTGGTGGGACATTCATCACCCAGACACTCACTATGCTGTGGAACAACATCCCAGTACATGTGAGACAGAGCACCTGGCTGGCCTTGTTTTAGTATTTTGACAAGCATGTCTGAATTGCTTTATTCAACTAACCTTGTAAATGAATATTTACTTTACCACGTTTGTAATCTTTACATTCCATTGATATATTTTACATTAGTCATACTCATAGTGTTTATCTCTATATATTAGGGTTCATTTAGATTACTAGGTGTCTCTACTTCTATTAATGTATTGGCACAATCTCTAGAACATATATATAGTATACACTCAGACACTTGGAAAACATTATGTTGGGTCTTCTGTCATATTAATACATATAGTATTATTTTCGCGGAAGAATGTACATGTTGAAGCAATGTCTGATTTACTCACTGTGTGCAATCTGTGACCCGAGTAGACTTTTTAGCTTGTTCGCCTTTAAGGCATTTAATGGATACTTAGCACATCTTATTTACTGCCCAATTACGGGTTTTAAATGTAGTACATTTAACTGCATTGTATGTATTCTGAAGAAGTCTGCTTATGAAGCGGGCACCCTGCAATAAACTATGGTGACTGCATTTAATTCCTGGTGGGCACTGAGTGGTCACCGGCCGTTTCGTACCTCACTTTTGCTTTCGACGTACTCATCTGGGTCAATGTGTTATTTGTATGGAGGATGTCACGTGTAGTCCCTGTGTGTATTACCTGTGTAATGCCTCTGCGCTGTGTAATTCCACGGGTTTGTTATCATTCTTGTTCAACGCTTGTCCATCCATGTGAATTGCCTACTGGACACTGGTATAGGGCTGTACAGTTTTCCTGCATTTAGCATTCTCCGTGGATGCTTTGCATTATTCGTGGGAGTAAGGCGTACTAGCACATCCCTCCAGCGGGACAACGGATTATCTGCCACACAACACAGAGCCCCATTTATGCATACCCAAAATCCCATGGCTGCAACCCTCGACAGTACCCATTACATCCTTCATGCGGATTGGGATGTGGACTCACTATGGACACGTCGATCTGGGTATTTATGCTCATATGTCCTGCATTTCATGGACTCTTGTCAGCAACCTTAACCGCTGGTGGTGCATATGTCTAACTGTGCCCTAGTCATGGCTATATCATCGTGTATTGTTGACACCTGGAGTGGGTTCTGTGACAATGTATTTTGGGTCCTTCAATGGACACCAATGTGCATATGTCAAGTTAGATGTTGCTTGACTGTGTCCAACTGGCCAGTGCTTTTCACTGCTGCTGTATGTTCCCAATCACGGATGTCTGTTGGGCTACCCATTCTACATGGTGCTCGTAACCAGGTGATTTAGTACTGTGAACAAATGTCATACATCCAAAGATGCTGGTTGCAACTGCTTCATATAAACCTCAGACATCCCAATAGGACATATCCGTCACTGTATTTTCAACATAACACCACGGAACATGTTGATCACCTATGTATTCATTTAACCATGTTGTCTTCATAGGTGGGAACGCCATAGTTTACATATCCTACTTGGCGTTGTGGGTGTGCCATTAGTATGTGTTCTACAGGTGCACATCTGTTCTGCTGTATGGTAGTGTGCTCCTCAGTCTGTTGCTGCCAGATTGAGTGCTGTATCGCGGTGTTTGCGGTCAAACTTTATGTGGAATGTCAACTGTAGTCCTTATGTGTATTTCCTGTGTTATGCCTTACCGCTGTGTAATTTCCCGGGTTTGCAGTTGTGGGTGCCATCTTGGCTGTTGTCCATCCATGAGAATGCCTACTGGACACAAGTATAGAGCTGTACACATTTGACACCTGCATTAAGCATTCTTCTGGATGATTGCATTATTGCAGTAACAGGTGCTACATCCCTCCCGGGGACAAAGGATTGCCTGTGAAACAACAGAGCCCAGAGTCTACCCAGAATCCCTTGACTGCAACAGTCGACAGTACCCATTACACATCCTTCATGTGCGGGACTGTGATGTGGGCGCAGTTCTATGGACCGTACCCTGGGTATCTCTGTGCATATATGCTGCATTTCATGGACAGCTATCATCAACATTAAACACGCTTGCGGTGCATATGTTACCTGTGCGTGGTACAATGAGTTCATGTAGGTGATGAAAGAGCATGTCCTTGAAATTTTTGGGTCTAATGACACCACTGTGCATATGTAAAGTGTAGAGCTTGTCGGATTTCTGTGGGTCCTTTTTGGAAATTTGTTTTGTACA
>NW_025056359.1:0-7048 GCF_019279795.1 Protopterus annectens | reverse complement strand
GGAATTCATAAATTCCAACTCCCTGGATCAATTAATCTATGGTCCCACCAGGGGCTCCAATATCCTTGACCTGGTAATTACCAACATGGGAAATCGATGCTCCACACCTATGGTCACCCCCTCGTTGGTCAGGTCAGACCATAAGCTAATCACCCTAAACATGCACATGCCACCCCCACTCCCCAGTAAGGAAACCTCCATAAAAAACTTCTCCAAAGCCAACTTCATGCTTCAAGTCAGAAGTGACAAACTTCACGACACCCATGCAGATGGGAACTGAAGGTTCGACTGCTGAGTCCTACACTAAGGCACTGTACGAGCACATCCACTCATGCATGAATCATGCCATCCCAAATAGAACCAAGATGCTCTCCTCCCAAAAAAGGAAGCCAATCTGGTGGTCCCCTGCCATAAACAAACTTTACAACAAAAGGAAGAAACTGTTGCAGAAAAGAAGAAAATCCCACGATGCAAAAAATTCCCTTACCAGCCTCAGTAAGAAGCAGAGATCCCTCATAAAATCCTCCAAAGGTAGTTACGAAAATAAAATTGCCAAAGATTCCAAAGACAACCACAAGGCATTCTATAACTATGCAAAAATCTAAATGGCAATGCTCAGATCTGCTCTGAGCTACAACAGAATGGCATTAAATATACTGATCCAAAGGATATTGCCAATATCCTGGCAGATCGATTCAGTTCCAACTTCACCCCCCTCTCACTCCCTAAATGGCCTATCTCAATACCAGAAGATTGCCAGATTCTGGTAATAATGGCCACATAGGTAAAAAATGCACTCTCCATATCTAAGAATACAGCATCCATGGGACCAGATGACATCCCGGGCTGTGTACTACATGAACTACAAAATGAACTGGCACCTCATCTAAGTGTCATGTTTAATCATACCCTCATCTCAGGCTTCATATCCAATGAGTGGCACACAGCTACAGTTATCACACTCCACAAGGGGGGATCCACCTTGGATCCTAGGAACTACCACCCCATCAGTCTAATGAGCTTGATCTGCAAGGCCATGGAATGTATTATAATAGAACTTATAAATAATGATATTGGCAACCTTCAAACACTGGACCCCACCCAGTTTGAGTTCATGAAGGGCCAATCTTGTCTCATGAACCTGATTGATTTCTTCGAATCAGTCTCCAGAGCCGTGGATGAGGGTAAGGCAGTCCACACAGCCTATCTGGACCTCGCCAAGGCCTTTGACACCATCCCTCACTCTGGAATCATTGATAAACTTACTAAGTTGGGCATTAATTCCTACATCACTCAATGGGTTGCTAACTGGCTTACTGACAGAACCCACACTGTAAAAGTAGCTGACTCCAAATCCACCTCCAGACAAGTGACAAGTGGGGTACCTCAGGGTTCAGTCCTGGGACCGCTCTTGTTTGGCATCTACTTCTCTGAAGTACAGACCAACACTAAGGGACTCTGGCTAACAAAGTTTGCAGATGACTGCAAACTGGGAGCCATTATTGAATACCCAAATGATGTTGATAAATCTACAAAAGGGCCTTACAGAAACAGATGCTTGGTGCCAGAGCCATGGGCTCAAGCTCAATGCCAAGAAATGTATTGTTATCCCCTTTGGGAAAAATATGTACCCATGAATTACCACATAGGTGGCAGTACACTAAACACCAAAAGTGTGATAAGAGACTTAGGGACACATGTGGACAGTGGTCTCACCTTCAATAACCACATTGCCACAACAGTCAGGAAATCCTTCTATGTGGCACACTTCATCACTAAGGGCTTTTCATCCAGAAAAAAATATGTCATTGTCCCACTGTACTCATCCCTCATTAGACCCATTATAGAATACAATGCCCCATTTAGTATGTACCTATCAAGACATCTGCAACAAGTGGAAAGGCCACAGAAAATACCTCACTAAAAGAATCACAGGCCTAAAGCAGATGCCCTATGCTGACCGCCTTAAAAACTCCAGCTATACTCTGTCGCATATATTCTACTCAGTGGTGATCTCTGCTTAACATACAAGGCCATGTCAAATCCAGAGCTGTTGGACATGCTACATTTAAAGAAATCCCAATCCCTCAGAGCCACAAACTTCAGGGATTTAAACCTTGTCATCACAATAAACAAAACATGCTGGAGGGATAGGTTCCTGACCCAGAGACTCCCCAGATTCTGGAATAGACTGCCCATACATGTCAAGCAGAGCTTCTGTGTGGAGTCTGCATGTCCTTCCCATGGTCGAGTGGCCTCCAAAAGACATCCGTGAATGGGCGTGCCTTCGCTGAAGGTTGGGCATCGGGCTGGCAACTCGGCACCATAAAAAATCTACTGCCAATCATTAGCGGAATGGAGTTCCACTGTGGCGACCCCTAACCAGGAAAAGCCGAAAAGACAAAAACAACATGTCAAGCAGAGCGCCTCCTTGGCCCTCTTCAAAAGAAACCTTGACAATTGGATGGGAGAAACAAAATTCACCCTGGGGATCATGTCAGTCACCCTGCTAGACAGGGGTCCAGGGAAGTAAATAATGTGGGAAGAAATAGAGAGGGAATTGTTATGGCTAGGTTTGTAAAGGCCCTAGGGTCGATAGCCTAGTACCAACCTATGAACCTATGAACCTTGAATGGTTGCTGGTTATGTTGTTGGTACCAACTAGAAAACCTTTTCTATTTGCCAGTATGGAATTTTCTAGTAGCAGGCTTTCTTGCCTCCATTAGTACCTGCTGCACATCCTCAGAAAACAGGTGCATTAAAGGAATTAATACCCTATCATCCAGTCAGTTAATTGAAAATGACTGATGTTGGGGTGTATCAAATACCCCTGTCTTTGTGTGAGTCAATCCATTTTGTGAGGAAGCCTGTGGTAATTGCCCTTGGCCATTTTCAAAAGAAGGGAAAACCATGTTTGCCTATGCCAGAAGAGAGTTGCTACAATGATCATGGGGAATTCCTTCTGAATCTTCAAAAGTACCCTGGACATTAGTGGAAATTTTGGAAAGGCATACTGGAACATTCCAAAAGAAAAATCATCTGTTCCAAGCCTTCTCTCATGGAGTCCTAGAACAGAATTTTGCCAGTTGATTGTTCAGAGAGGAGGAAAAGAGGTCTACTTGAGGAATGCCCCACAGATGGATCAAATTTTGGAAGGCCCCTGGATCTAGTTTCCATTTGTGACAGTCTTCCCTGGCCTGCACAGTTTGTCTGCCACACAGTTTTACTCTGACAGAATGTAGGATACCTGTAGTCCTTATCAATAGGTCAATCCAGTAAACCCACATTCCCTGTCTCTGCAAAAGTCACACATTGTCCCTTTCCATAAATGAGGAAATTCAACAGACACTACAAACTTTAGACCTATAGCAATCTTATCTCCCCTTTCCAAAAATGAATTCAAAAACAATTGATAATCTATATCCAGCAGGAAGAACTCCTATTCATCACACAACATGGATTCCATCCATCCCACAGCACTAACGCTACACTTCTAACCTATATAGATAATATGAATAAAGCTAGAGATAATGGCAAATCAGTGAACTCCTTATTTTTAGACTTCTACTTCAAATGTTCACATTAGGTCTCTTTCAGCCCACCCTATGGTTCATAAGCTACCAGTCCAATATGTATCAGTCAGTACAATGGCATTCGTCTATCTCTCTATGCCTACCAGTAACCACTGGTGTACCACAAGACTCTGTCTTTGGTTCCCTCCTCTTTAACATTTTCACCGGCATCCTCCACACAGCCACACAACAAACCTTAATACAGTATGCAGATGACTCCACACTCACACATCTGACAACATTGCACATCTTCAAAAAAATTACTAAGGAAGTTTTAACAGCCACTGAAACATGACTTTGTAACTCACAACTCATGCTCAACCCTAAAAAAACAAACTACTGCTTTTCTCCCCAAATCGTTCTCTCATGAAAAAACAAAATATAAAGTACTCATACCTCTCAAACTGGAATCATAAAAAAATCTGAACTAGGTACAACTGGCCAAAAATGTGTATGCCGATTAACATACAATTTGCATACACAATTATGTAAGCCCACCCACTCCAATGGAATTGTGCAGTACCAACTTTTAAATGCAAACTGAAGAACAGACAAAATACGAAACACAATACACAAAATAAACAGAAGAACAATAGTGCTTTATTTTATTAATATTTGAACTTGTTATAAAACTTTGAACTTCTGCAAAACTAAAATACAATTTTCTTTCATAAAATTAAAATTAACTGCTTCTTCATTGTCTGTATATATATGTATGTATGTATAATGCAGTTATTTTTGGTAGGATTTATTTTAGGTGTAAAATGAGCATATTTTGCATGCTCCTTGTTTCACACACACACACACACACACACACACACACACACACACACACACACACACACACACACACTCTCTCATACTGATATAAGCACAGTAGGGTGTGAGATAAGGTTTCTATTTCTAAACTCGCACACATCTGGTTTCAGTTATCAGTTTGTGTAATATATAACTTCAGACAGTAAAATGGCAGTTTTTTTAAATCACACAGTCAGCACCTCAGAACATTTTGCATTTAAATAGCAAAAATATGAAATGTTACACATAAAATATTTGATTTCCCTAACAGTAGGGCTATAACCAAACCAGGCATTTGTTTTAAAAATTATTCAAAGACTGCTTTTTCTTAACAGGGGGTATGGTTTTGTTTTAACATTTTCATCCAAACAGTGTAACATTGTTTTCAGTCTTTTATTAATTAAAATGGTTTATTTATCTAAAAAGATGCACCAGCAGTTGTTAAACACTTGTTTATTTGTTAATGGGATCAGAGTCAGTTGCCAGATCATGGATAAATGGGGCAGTAAGCTTGGTAATGGACAAGCCCCCCCAACCGTTCCAGTGTTCCATTACTCTATTCCCAGTGAGCACAGACGCTGCTCATACCTGTTAGTAGCCACACTATTTTCTTCTTTACAATCATCACAGAGGTTTGGATTTCATTTAAAACTTTTATTTCAGATTTTATAGGAAAAAAAACACACTGACAGCTATTTGCTAAAAAAATTTTCTCACATTGAAAACAGGCTTAGAATGATAAACATTAAAATTCTCTTCCCTTAAAACTCACATTTAGTGAAAATGCATCGGGAAACCAATTACACTACAAGAGACATAGTGAGATTCATCCTCAAATAGCATATAGTGAAGTACTAATTAGCGCCTATGTAAAAGGTGAACGAATTCAAAGACAAATGCAAAATGCATTTAATAACACCTAGGACAGCCCACTGGGCACTAGTGTCCCTTTTTCTGAAGCAGACCAGGAGTGTTGTCTGGTTAAGTAACTTCACAGGTGCACACAGAAGACGAATGAAGGCTAAAGGAATCAAATAATATACTTCACGAAACACATTTTTAACAGCTCATTGCCTTACTCATCTGCACTAAGTGCTAGAAAACTGTTGTACCCAGAACTACAAATCTATATACTGACATTCAAAGACTGTAATTCTAAGTAATTTACAAAAAGAAAAAAAAAAAAAGAGTTAAATGACCTGGCACTAGAGAGCCTCCTAACTGGGGCATTTTGTACAGATACGCATACACACACACACACACACACACACACACACACACACACACACACACACACACACCACAAGCAACATTTCATTCAACCCATATCACCTGCCAAGTTGCCACAATGTTGTGTGATTTCAGAGCTTGTTATATTAAGTAAAGGGATTCAGTAGGTGAAGCCCCCTGCATGGGGAGATTATGGGAATTCTGTCTCCTACTTCACTTAGGGCTTCATTGTTTTTAGATTTTCATTGCTATATTTCAATGAAATGGTCTAATGAAGAAACTGGACCATATCCTTAAAAATAAATACCAGCTGCATTTGCTGAAAGTATCTAACTAAAATTCTTAATAAGTATTGTTCAGTAAAAAAAAACATACTCCATGTTTCTTTACTTATGATCATTCCTTAGCAAAACAAAATGTAATCAGTACAATTCACATGGCTCGGTCTGAAAGTCTGAAACAGATTGTAGGGAAAGATAATAACTACTTGGTTTTAATAGTCTCCTCATTTCCATAAGTTATGGAGAGGTTGCTAGTGTTGCTTAAACAGTGTGCATCTTTTTTCTTCTTTCTAGCATAAGAATTGCCTTATGTTAGTCCCCTGCATTCTTGACCTCTGTAACTATATTGATGCTACCACCTCTCCAGAAAATACTGATTCAGTTCTCTGCCATTGTTTCCATGAAAATGCTAATTTTATTGTATGCATACAGCTAACTTGATCTTTAAACTTTTCCGTCACAGAGATATTAAACTAGCCTCACTAAAGTGGCAGGGTATCAACCATCAAGAATTTGTGTATTCTAAATGGTTGGGAGCTCCATTTGGAAACAGTAAATACAGAATCAAATTTACTTTTTACCCCTTGCACCTTGCTAACTTTACCTTCCCAAATATTTCTGTTCAACTGATCCTGAATTAGTATAGTGAAACGGTAAAGGAGGGGAACTGTATATGATCACCTTCTTTGACTTTACAGCATTGTTTAAGATGAAAGGATTAATACTAAATTACCTTTGACATGCCAGTGTCTTACTAGTCTCAAGCACCAGTGTGACCATTTTAAGACTAGAATACTTTATCTTAAAATGAAGGAAAGCTGGGTTTACTCAGGAATCAGAATGTGAGTTTGCATTAAGTACTGTCCCAAAAACAAAATCTACCCAATTAACAACATGCTGAAATGCTTAGAGGACTACCCATTCTAATTTCTTAGAGAAAAAAAAAAAGACTGGAATTAACTGAAAATATCACTTGATTCTGTTTCCTTGCTCAATGAAATTATAAGACAATTTAGTTTACACTTTCAGTGTTTCTCTTACTATATTCACTCTTCCTTTTCCTCTGACTTTCAGTTGTTGAATCACTTACTATCCACTCACTGTGCAACCCTAACCCCACTGTTAACTGCTCCACTTTACTAACATTCTTTGTAACCACATAATGTA
>NW_025056358.1:0-5770 GCF_019279795.1 Protopterus annectens | reverse complement strand
AAACCCTGGGAAAAAAATCCCCAAAAACCCTGTTTTTTTTTCCCCTGCTTGGAACCCCAAAGAGGCCCCCCCCCCAGCACCCCCCCTTTCACACTTTTGGGCCCCTTTTTAAAAAATGTTTGAACCTACTTTACAGTGGCACAGTAGCCTACTGTACTGGGGATGCAGATGCCAAGCACACTCTGGCTAAGCTGTCATTCCCTAGGGCAAACAGCCTAGTATTGACCTATACACCCATATTTTTAATTGTCAGATGCACAATATTTGTTGCTGTTAGACTGTTTGCAGGTCTTTATTGCCATAGCATTCCCTGTTCCTATAAACAACTTGTGTATCTGTGGAAGATGTTTGAATATGAGGGCGATCCACTATATCAATTATGTCTCTGTAGTCATTTACTGTGTGCACTGGGAAGATTGCTGTGTTGTGGTTGGTTCCGGGAAAACACGCAAAATACCAGATATGTGTGGCCAACTGCTAAACGGAGATAGGGCCCTTTGTGTGAGCATGCCCAGTTCAGCCTTTCCATGGCATGTTGTCTGACATATGCCTCATTTATCAAAGTGGGGAGCATGCCCAGTGTGAGCTTTCCATATGTTGAACTCTGCAGTCCACCACATATTTGGGGGGTGTGAACTTCAACAATATCTAAATTTATGGTTGTGTTTTGGGGTGTCATGTTTTTACTTACTGGCCAACTGTTTTGTCTGACCACAACAGGGATTATACTGTGCCTGCAGGGTTGCATGGGATACTTTGCATACAGTTGTCAACATCCTTTCATAATGACCTAACACTGTAGTACGTATAGTGTACTGGTTCAGTACTTTCACTTTGGGGGACAGTATCCTGGGCTTTAGTCCTATCACTGCTTACATTTCATAGTGAGCACAACAGACTTTTAGGGGCCAGTTGTGCACATATGACCATGTTGCATTATGTTCAGATATGGACTACTAAACCAGGCTTGTCCAACATTGGTAGTGTATTCCACAACATAGGTGGACATTGGCAAACACTAGCGATGTGCCCTAGGCCATTTCTGATGCTAGTGAGAGTGTGTTTGTCCTTCAACACACATTGTAACTGGAGTTTGCCATGACATATGTCATGGTTAGTATACTGTGCCTCGTCTACCTGTGACATAACAGTGATACCCAGGGTAAACCTACCATCTCCCATCCACTCATCAAGATTCCTCTTGAGGGGTCGAGGGGTGACTCTCTGGCTAACCTGTACTGGGAGTTTACTCAAGAGTGGGGGTGGCTTCTGTGTTATGGATCATTCAGTACAGCTTGTCCTATGTATGTCAGTTCTGGGGTTCAGGTCTCTCATGTGCATAGCTCACTGCCATTCAGATTGTACAAGGTGCAGCATGTTCATTGATTCCAGCTTGGACATGGCTTATAAAGCAAAGGCACCAACATCAGGCACAGCTTGCCTCTGGGTGGGCAGTATGGCAGTGTGTGGAGCTGCAGTTTGTTTAATCAGGCAACACATGGCATCTGTTCATGCTCTTTGCTACTCCTGGTGAGGTACTGTTTGGACTTTACAGTTGATGGAGGTGTCTGCTGAGGTACATCCCACAGGGGCTATTGTAGTCAACTGTGACGCTGATGAAGGATGACTGCAGAGTCACAGTGACCTCCCATTATCTAGATCTGACAACCTTCATGACTGGGTAGGTATATGGTATGTTTCTGTGAACACTACAGCCACATGTTTGTCCAATGCAGGATATCAATCACCTTGTGTGCCCAGGTCTCTCATTACATGTTAGGTACGTAATGGGTTAACACCTGTGTGGTAATTGATGGGCACTTACTGTATATCCACGGTGGTTGTCTATACACATTTCTGCAATTAGCTTGCTGACATGGCTATGGCACCAGTTGTCTGTTTCTATGTGGCCCTTTTGTGGGTTACTTGTGTCAGCTGGGGTCAGATATGGTGGGCAGTTTGTATCCTCTGCATACATGTTCAGTCACAGTCCTTCCATGTTGGCCTGTACCTATGGGACATATATGAACGAGGGAGGTCCCAGGACCAAGCCTTGTGGGATGCCACTTATATCTGGTTTGTAGTCTGACATTGCTGCAGCATGTCTGACCATGTCAGTTCTGTCCTTGGTCTGGTTTGCAACCCCCCTACTGACATAGGGGTTTATATTTAAGCTGGTGAACATATCCATACTGAACACGTAGGGTATTGTCTGGAAGCATTTGGAAGGTGCAGCTACGCTGTGTGGACCACATTGCCCTCATCAATGACCTTAATGACTGTTTCAAATGGGTCAAACATGTTTAGGTGCAGGATCTGCACTTAAGACAGCCACACTGGGTAGGGTCCAGTGTCAGTAGGTCCCATAGCTTTATGTCTGGTACATGCTGATCCTTTCCATAGCTGTGCAGACCAAGCTTGTCAGGATCCTGGGGTGGTATTTTGGGTATCCATTCAGGCAACACCTTTGTTGTGAAGGACCACTGTTGTTGTACACTCCTCTTTGGCTACATATCCTGTGGTAAGTCTGTCATTCAGCAGTAGTGAGATTGAGCATTCCATTCTTCTTGGAGTCCATGTTGGACTCAGCCCAGGACACCATCTCATACCTTGCTGCTGTGTGTTTTGCTTTGTAGATGATGGCTGTTACCTCAGCATCTGCAATGTCAGGGAGCCAGCAGTCTGCTGGGATAGATATTTTGCATTCTGGGGGGGTTGCACTGCACCTGTCAGGTTGTATGTTGGCAATATGTGTGTGTTTTGGTATGTTGTTTGTACTATTTGTGTGATTCGAGCATATCTGTGAATTGCCAACATGGTTCCTACCATCAGTTGAGTAAGCCTTGTGATTATCCTTAGTGCCCTGTACAATTTGTATCTTCATAAGTTCATAGGTTCATACAAGGCTATGCACCCTAGAGTATTAGTAAGCCTATGCAGAGTGTGTTTTCTTTCACCCCTTGCTATGTGAATTTTATGGCAATTTATGATTTACTTTACTGTGCCTCTGTCTGGACGTGACACAGTGAAGCCCCCCAGTGTACATCTACGATCATCCATCCACTTGGCAATATTCCTGTTGAGGGGTGTCAGTGAGGGGGTCTGCCTAACATGGAGTGGGATCCTGTTCCAGGGTGTGGGGGGCCTCTGGGTTATGTATCTGTCCCTCCAGCACATCCTATTTCATTATGTGTTGAGGTTGACATCTGTCACTCTCACAGCTCCAATGGCTTTGATTTCCTGGGGTGGAGCATGTCCATTACTCCTGTGTTGGACATGGCCTTGTACAACAGACATACAATGCCTCTGTGTAGGCAGTCTGTGACTGCATTCAGCTGGGGTGTCTACAGCCAGGCAGCATATGACATATATTTGAGACCCTTTATCCTCTTGGTGAGGTACCTTTGAGGTCTTTCTAACCGCTGCAGGTGTCAGGTAAGGTACATCCCATATGAGTCATTGTACTAGATTATGGGTCTGATAAGAGAACAGTACAGGGGCACAATGACCTCTGTTGATGTAGATGTGAATCCTTTCATGATACGGTGTCCAATATAGACAGTCTTTCTAGCCACATTGGCATTGTGAGTGTCACATAACAGGTTACTGCCCACTTGTGTCCCTAGGTCCCTGATTACTCCTTGCATACATAATGGTTTACCACCTATGTGGTAATTTGTGAGTACCTTGTTTGGTATTTGGTGGGACATTCATACTGTCCAGTGTCTTCAGGATGTCTGGGTGGGGTTCCTTTGTGTGAGAGTGTGGTCTGTGCATGCTACAGACTGTACAGCAGTTTTGACTACAGTTAGGTGCACATGGGTGGTCTCGCTTTGTGCATTGTCAGTTACCTGGTCGTATGGGTGTCTGTGCTGCATATGGATACTCCCCCTCCTTTGATGTTTTGGTCCAGGTGTTGGGGCCATAACGCATGATATGAGGTATAACCTGGTAGTGCTGGTGTGCTGTCAGTAGGCTTGCAGCAGGTTTCTGTCACTGCACAGACATTGATGTTCTCCATACTGGGAAGTGCCTCAGGAGCATGCA
Source organism: Protopterus annectens (assembly GCF_019279795.1). NCBI lineage: Eukaryota > Metazoa > Chordata > Ceratodontiformes > Protopteridae > Protopterus > Protopterus annectens. The sequence goes on along the minus strand of NW_025056358.1, from coordinate 1,723 downwards.
TATTGCAGTTTACACATCTGGCATTGGTCAGCATTACCCTTATGTTTCTTACCACTTATGTTTTCTAGGGTGGTGGGTTAGTCTTTTCAGCCTTGCCTACAGGCTCTATGGAGGTGGCAAAGGGCCCTTTTCCAATATCCAGACACCAGGGTAACAGGTGCAAGCCATCCCTGGAACAGCAGCATGGCTTGTCATGCATGACATCTCAAGCAGACAGACATTAGATCCTCTTGGACTGACAGCTGTAACTGTGCCACCTGTTAAAGCTGATCATTCTGTGTTTGTACTGTGGCATCATTCTTGGTGAGCGTGGATGCTGCAAACGGGCCAGTGTCATACCGCTCGGAGTACATACTCAGAGAGCTCATCCATGTCTCTTTTCATGTAGTCCAGGGAGGTACATCTCAGGTCATTCACACCAGCATGGACAATGACTGCATCATATTTCTACTTGCTTTGGGGTGACCTGCATACTTGTGTTATGTGATGTATTGTAGCAGCCTACAGGCAGCTTACTGTACCCTTTCCCTTGTTCAGTCTGGTGAGTGGGACAGCAGTGTGTCTGCCTATAGAGACACCTATTACAACTGTATCAGGCATGTTGTTTCTCCTTCTGGCCTGTGACTGTTTGGCACACCAGCTTTGTGTACTATGTGTTGCATGTGCTATGTTTGGAGGTTGTGGTTGCGTGGGGGTCTGCTTTGGAGGCGTCTGTTGGTGGGTGTGTTTGTAATTAGGGCCCCCGGGAATGTTTTTCTCTGTGTTTGTGTTTGGTTTGTAGTTGTGTTAGGGGTACGTGGGACTGGGTTTGGGGTGTGTTTACCTTCTCCTCCTGACTAGTTTTGACAGTACTGAGTTGGGGGGCTCAGCCTTTTGGATAAATGGTTGCATCTCTCACATATATTTTTTTTATTGGGGAGTTGAGGTTGTCTGTGTACTTGGGGGGGAACATTGCCTCAGGATTCACAGTATCTACTTGTTGTGCTGGCCTTAGTGGATTGTATGTGTGGGCATATTTTATTGCCATACTACTGATCAGTGCTTACTTCCCTTTTTTTGTTGGCTCTATCATGTAGTAGCTCCCTCATTCTCTGGCATGGAGTGGTTATAGCTGGAGTCCAGCATGCCAGATGCCTTTTATGGCATTGTGTCTTGTTGTTATTTGTGATTGCATAATCCAAGCATTCCTGGCTGTGTTCATGGAATGCCTGTATAACAGGTTCTGGGGGTGTCCCATATTTTTCACCTGCACAGGGCCTTTATGGATTCCACATCAGTTTGGAGGTGCAACTTTTGCTTTACACATGTTTTTCACTGTGGTTTTCTGGCAAGGGACTGTGGTCAGGATGTGTATATCCGGTGTGATTACTCTATGGTCTGGTCTTACCAGTGAGGGATACACTTATCTTGCCATCCACTACCCATGTTGCTGATTATCACATCCAGTATGATTACCCCCCTTGTGGGAGTGGTACATTGTCCCTCGGCATTTTGGTGTATGGATTCTCGGGACTTTTCTCCTACTGTGTTGGTGCTAGTATAATGCTCCCAGTGTATGTCTGGGTATTTTCAGTCAAACCCAAAATAATGTGGTTTGGGGGCTTGAAAAAATTAAAAAATTCATTTTTGGGGATTCCCAAACATTTTAAGGGCCAGGTGCCCCCCGGGGGGGTTCCCTTTTGGTTTTTTTAGGACCCCAGGTTAGTTTTCTTGCCAAAGGGCC
>NW_025056357.1:0-6814 GCF_019279795.1 Protopterus annectens | reverse complement strand
AAAATTTTTTCATGTTGTTAACAGTACTGTGTGCTGAATTAATTGTGGGTATATCACACATGCCTGATGCAGTAAGTGGGGATTGTCATGTCCTGTTGTCTACACCCATGGAAAACCATAGTGTATCATCTGCACATGTTGGCATACTGGTGGTAATGATGTCAACAGAAGGCTACATACATAGGTAGCACAGGGATAGGGTAATGAAGGGAAAAACAAATGATGGACATGTAAATTGCAAGTGGCATGTTGCCCACACTAGACTCTGCAATGCAGATGTTTGAGGATGTTGATATGTGTGCAGTACTACCCACTGGTACAGGACACACAGGAGCACCCTAGCACTGCATGCTCACATCTCATACCATGCTAGCAAACACACATAACTAACTGTCACAGGAGGGAGAGCCCCCATATATGTCGGGGATACTGGGGTGGCAGGCCAGGGAGCATCCATCCTACTAAGTATGGAACCACTGAGTGAAGGCTCAGTGTCTGTTATTTGACATGTGTATTACTGCAGGTATGAGCACATGGGTTTCTATCCAGTTATTGTACATCCTGACAGTACATGGTCTGTACACTTGTGTGCACTGAGACTGGACCCTAGCCATCTGACCCGTGTATTTCCATGTACATGTGCATAGTGCCTGCATATTTGCAGTGTTACCTACTGGAACTGGTACAGCTTGTTTGTTGTACAATGGACTACAAGCAGCCCTGTTTACTGTTTTGTTTGCATGTATGTTTGCTTGCAATTACCCTAGAATACTGATCACACCTGCAATGCATAGTTATAGAGCTTCTGTGGACTCCTAGTGCCATCTGCATAGCCTACTATATGTATGTCCATGTCCCACTTGACAGGATGTCACTGTTTGTCCTGTTCACATGTACATTGCCTGTGACACAGTGCATATGACTTACCTGGCATGTGTCTACGTGAGCAGTCATATATGCTACTGCTAACTAATCACAGGCACTACACCTTCACATATTCATCTTCTGTTGAACTACCTGCTTTGCTAGGGACAGCCTGCACCTGTCACCCCTGGGCTTTCATATATTGGCAAAGGCTCTTGCTACCCTATGTTAGGCAGGGCTCAAATGACAAACCCACCTTCATAGGTATCACAAGGGATAAGAAACTTGCTACCCAACGCCAGAAGTCTAAACCTCCAGATGCATGCACCCAAAACACTCCCTTTGGGATGGAGAAAACGATATCTGTGCAGTAACAGATGCCTGGTTCAGGGCTACTGAGAGCCCCCAGCACTACCAGGTTTAACCCGTTGATTTCTTTGAAACAGTCACCAAGGCCATTGACGAGGGAAGGTGGTTCACACAGCCTACCTGGAAAAGCCTTCACAACAATACCCCACTTGGGCATTCTAGAGAAGCTCACCAGCTTAAATATAAGCCCCTATGTCACTAGATGGATTCCCTGGCTCAAGGACAGAACCCACATGGTTAGCATTGCTGGAGCCATGCCAGACTCCAAACCAGTTACGAGTTGTGTCCCACAAGGCTCAGTCCTGGGACCTCTTTTGTTTGGCAGATATTTGTTGGGGGTACAGGCCAACAGGCCGGGACTGTGCCTGCCCAAAAATGCGGATGACAGCAAATTCGCCACCATAATCAACCTCCACCCGACACAAGCATTTTCCCAAAAGGGGGCATCATAGAAACAGACAACTTGTGCCAGAGCCATGGCCTTCAGCTGAACAGTGTTTAGGGGGAATGTGCATCCTGTATTTTTCACCTAGTTGCCAAAAGGGACATTGTCCTCACACCCCTAACCCCTCACCCAAAAAACACATACTTGCCAATTGCAGGATTAAAACCCCCTGGGACCTCTTTGTTTGGTATATATTTATTGGAGGTACAGGCCAACACAAGGACTGTGGCTGACCAAATATGCAGATGACTGCAAACTGGCCACCATAATCGACCTCCAGCCGACACAAGCATTTTCCCAAAAGGGGGCATCATAGCAGACAACTTGTGGAGATGGTTTCAGCTGAACAGTGTTTAAAAAGGGAATGTGCATCCTGTAGTCTGTTCACCTAGTTGCCAAAAGGGACATTGTCCTCACACACACTAACCCCTCAGCCAAAACACACACTTCCCAAATTGCAGGATTCAAACCCCCCCTAACTATTTTTATGACACTTGAGACAGACACATTAGCAGAGTGTTTTTCCATTACTGGAGGCCTTCTTTGCTGTACTTATAGGGTGCTGACATCTTTCAGTGTTTAGAAAGGGAATGTGCATCCTGTAGTCTGTTCTCCTAGTTGCCAAAGGGACTTTTCCCCACACACACTAACCCCTCAGACAAACACACACACTTGCCATTCAGAGGATTCAAACCCCTACCTAACTATGTTATGACACTTGAGACGGACACATTAGCAGAGCGCTATTCACATTACTGGGAGGTTTTCTCCTGCTATTTTTGGAGTGCTGACATCATCAGTGTTTAGAAAGGGAATGTGCATCCTGTAGTCTGTTCTCCTAGTTCCCAAAAAGGGACATTTCCCTACACACACTAACCCCCTCACACACACACTTCCCATTTACAGGATTAAAACCCCCTACCTAACTATGTTATGACATTTGAGACGGACACATTAGCAGAGTGTGCTATTCGCATTACTGGGAGGTTTCCTCCTGCTATACTTATAGGGTGCTGACATCATCGGTGTTTAGAAAGGGGAATGTGCATCCTGTAGTCTGTTCTCCTAGTTCCCAAAAAAGGACATTTCCCTCACACACACACACACACACCCCTTGCCATTCAGGATTCAAACCCTGACCTAATTATGTTATGACACTTGAGACGGATGCATTAGCAGAATGCACTATTCACATCACTGGGAGTTTCTTTTCTCCTGCTGTACTTATAGGGTGCTGACATCATCAGTGTTTAGAAAGGGGAATGTGCATCCTGTAGTGTGTTTTCCCAATTGCCAAAATGGGCATTTTTCTCCCACAGACTTACACACACCCCAACCCCACTCACACTGAGCATTTGCAGGATTCAAACCCCGACCTAACTATGTTATGATACTTGAGACAGATGCATTAGCAGACCCCTATTCGCATTACGGGGAAGTTCTTTTCCCTGCTGTACTTATAGGGTGCTGACATCATCGGTGTTTAGAAAGGGAATGTGCATCCTGTGGGGAGGCAGACACCAAGCACACTCTGGCTAAGCTGTCATTCCCTAGGGCAAACAGCCTAGTGTTGACCTCTACACCCATATGTTTAATTGTCAAATGCACATTATTTGTTGCTGATAGACTGTTTGCACATCTTTATTGCCATAGCATTCCCTGTTTGTATGAACAACTTGTGCATCTGTGGAAGATGTTTGCATATGGGAGGGATCCACTATATCACGTATGTCTCTGTAGTCATTTAACTGTGTGCACTGGGCAGACTGCTGTAATGTGGTTGGTTCCTGGAATAACACATAAAAAAACCAGATATGTGTGTCCAACTGCTAAACTGAGATTTGGCCTAAGTGTGTGAGCATGCCCAGTTCAGCCTTCCCATGGCATGTTGTCTGACATATGTCTCATTTATCAAAGTGTGTGAGCATGCCCAGTGTGAGCATTCCATATGTTGGACTCTGCAGCCCACCACATTTGTGGATGAGTGTGAACTTCAACAAATATCACCCGCTTATGGTTGTGTGTTGTGTGTCATGTTGTGTAGTTACTGTACAACTGCTTTGTGTGTGAACACAACAGGATTATACTGTGCCTGCAGTGTTTGCATGGGATACTTTGCATACAGTTGTCAACATCCTTTCACACTGACCTAACACTGTAGTACTGTATAGTGTACTGGTAGTACTTTGACTGTGGTGGACAGTATCCTGGGCTTTAGTGCTATCACTGTTTTACATTTCGATAGTGGGCACAACAGCCTGGTTAGGGGCCCGTTGTATACATCTGACCATGTTGCATTCTGTTCAGATATGAACTACTTAAACCAGGCTTGTCCAACATTGGTAGTGTATTCCACAACATAGGTGTACATTTGCAAACACTAGCGATGTGCCCTAGTCCATGTCTAATGCTAGTTGGAGAGTGTGTTTGTCCTTCAACACACATTGTAAGTGGAGTTTGCCATGACATATGTCATGGTTAGTATACTGTGCCTCTGTCTACCTGTGACATGACAGTGATACCCAGGATAAAGCTACCATCTCCCATCCACTCATCAAGATTCCTATTGAGGAAGATTGATAAGTGACTCTATGGGTAGCCTGTACTGGGGGGTTCACTCATGGGTGGGGTGGCTTCTGTGTTATGGATCACAGTACAGCTTGTCCTATGTAAGTCAGTGCTGGGGTTCTCTCTCATGTGCATAGCTCACTGCCATTCAGATTGTTGCAGCATGTTTATTGATGCCAGCAACACAGGCAACACATGGCATCTGTGCAAGCTCTTTGATACTCCTGATGAGGTACTGTTGGGGACTTTATGGAGGTGTCTGCTGAGGTACATCCCACAGGGGCTGTTGTAGTCAATTGTACCGCTGATGAAGGATGACTGCAGAGCCACAATGACCTCCCCCTTTTCAAGAACTGACAACCTTCATGATTAGGTGGGTATATGGTATGTTTCTGTAAACACTACAGCACATGTTTGTCCAATGCAGGATATCTATCACCTAGTGTCCCCAGGTCTCTCATTACATGTTAACTACATAATGGGTTAACACCTATGTGGTAATTGGTGGGCACTTACTGTATATCCACGGGGTTGACTATACACCTTTTGCAATTAGCTTGCTGACATGGCTATGGCACCAGTTGTCTGTTTCTATGTGGCCCTTTTGTGGGATGCTTGTGTCAGGTGGTCGCTCATATGTGGGGAGCAGTTTAGTCCTCTGCAAACATGTTCGGACACAGTCCTTCCATGTTTGCCTGTACCTATGGGATATATATACCAGGGGGGGGAGATCCCAGGACAAAGCCTTGTGGGATGCCAGTTATATCTGGTTTGTAGTCTGACATGGCTGCAGCATGTCTGACCATGTCTGTTCTGTCCTTGGTCTGGTTTGCAACCCCTCTACTGACATGTGGGTTTATATTTAAGCTGGTGAGTTTATCTATAATGAACACGTAGGGTATTGCATGGTAGCCAAAATTCCAGCCATTAAAATCACACGTTCCTCATCAATGACCTTGCATCAGACCGTTTCAATTGAGTCAAACATGTTTAGGGCATGATCTGTACCAGAAACCACACTGTAGTCCGTGTCAGCAGGTCCTCAATATCTTTATGTTCGTGGTACATGCTGATCCTTTCCATAGCTGTGCAGACCGAAGCTTAGGATTCTAGGAAGCTTAAAATCCATTCAGGGCAACACCTTTGTTGAGAAGGACCACTGCTGTTACACACCGCTCTTGGGTACATATTCTGTGGTAAGGCTGACATTGAGCAGTAGTGTGGTTTGGCATTCCATTCATCTTGGAGTCCATGTTGCACTGTAAGCCCAGGACACCATCTCATACCATTGCTGCTGCTGTGTGTTTTGCTTTGTAGATATTAATGTTACCTCAGCATTCGCAATAGGGGGCCAGCAGCCCTGCTGGGATAGATATTCTGCATTCGGGGTTGCACTGCACCTGTCAGGATGTATGTTGGCAATATGTGTGTGTTTGTGGATATTTGTGTGATTCAGAGCATATCTGTGAATTCCCAACATGGTTCCTACCATCAGTTGTGAAAGCCTTGGGATTATCCTTAGTGTCCTGTACAATTTGTATCTTCATAGGTTCATAGGTTCATACTAGGCTATCCACCCTAGGGCATTTGTTAGCCTAGCCAGAGTGTGTGTGGCTTTTGCCACCCCTTGCTATGTGAATATTATGGCCATTTATGATTTGCTTTGCTGTGCCTCTGTCTGGACAAAGCACAGTGAAGACCCCCAGTGTAACTCTACAATCATCCATCCACTTAGCAAGATTCCTGTTGAAGAGTGTCAGTGAGGGGCTCTGCCTAACATGGAGTGGGATTCTGGTCCAGGGTGTGGGGAGCCTCTGGATTATGTATCTGTCCCACCAGCACATCCTATTTCATTATTTGTTGAGGTTGACATTTCCCCTCACAGCTCCGATGGTTTGAGTTTTCTGGGGTGGAGCATGTCCATTACTCCCTTGTTGGGCATGGGCCTACAACAGGCATGCAATGCCTCTGTGTAGGCAGTATGTGACTGCATTCAGCTGGGGTGTCTACAGCCAGGCAGCATATGACATATATTTGAGACCCTTTATCCTCTTGGTGAGGTACCTTTGAGGTCTTTCTAACTGCTGCAGGTGTCAGGTAAGGTACATCCCATATGAGGCATTGTACTAGATTATGGGTGTGATTAGAGAACAGTATAGGGCCACAATGAGCTCTGTTGCCGTAGCTGTGAATCCTTTCCTGATACGGTGTCAAAAGTAGACAGTCTTCCTAGCCACATTGGCAATGTGGGTGTCACATAACAGGTTACTGTCCACTTGTGTCCCTAGGTCCCTGGTTACTCCTTCCATACATAATGGTTTACCACCTATGTGGTAATTTGTGGTACCTTGTTTGGTATTTGGTGGGACATTCATACTGTCCAGTGTCTTCAGGATGGCTGGGTGGGGTTCCTTTTTGGGGTGTGGTCTGTAGCATGCTACAGACTGTACAGCAGTCTTGCCTACAGTTAGTTGCACATGGGTGGACTCCAATGCCTTGTGCATTGTCAGTTACCTGGACATATGGGTGTCTGTGCTGATATGGATACTCACCCCCCTTTTATGTTTT